>NW_024038208.1:0-60790 GCF_016077235.1 Cyprinodon tularosa
CATGGCTCTGAGCATGCGGGCGGAGCCCGCCATTGGTGATTTCATCACTGCAATGGCTCTTAGAAGGCGGGCGAAGCCCGCCAATGGTGATTTCATCACTGCAATGGCTCTTAGCAGGCGGGCGGAGCCCGCCATTGGTGATTTTTTTCATCGCTGCAAGGGCTCCTAGCAGGCGGGCAGAGCCCGCCAACTGCGCTTTACCCACTGCGGTTCAATATGGACAAACCATATTACCCTTGTGCATCATACGCTGTGCACGTCTATTTCCCAGATTTCAGCACAAGTGGCACACAGCTCTCTTTGCCCATGACCTAGCCCTCTTTCCTTCCCTCAGCAGCCCTCAAAGGCGTAAGCAGTTGGTCTGGGGAGCCCCAATGTCACTTGCCAGGGCCGTATTGGCCCAGTTACCCAGACGGGCAGTAGGTGGCCCCCCTCAAAATTTCTTTAGAAATTTTCTAGTTTAAAATGCCATTATTCAAAATGTTGTGTGGAGAAGATTTCAATTGTTGTTTATAGTTGTTCTTCTTCTGTTTTGTGTTGGTTAGCAATCAACTTCCGGAGGGGTATTACCGCCACCTACTGGAATGGAGTGTGAATCGGGATGTGCAACCAGATGGAGACGACACGTTCTGCTCATGCGCTCCTGTTATCAGAGAACCGAGCCAGGGAAAAACCGAGCCGAGCCCACCTCTGGAACTGGTCTGCAGTTATCCTGGTTCGGTTGTGTCTAGCTCTGTTAAGTTCAGTTTGCTTTCCATTTAGACACAATGAGTTATCTCAGTAACTGAGCTCGGACTGGTCTCGCAACAGTTTTTCAAAGGTAGTGTAAATGGGGTATATGGCAATAGCCCTACTGCTCCACTTGTGAAAGTAAAATCTGTTGGGCTCTTATTGGCATCAAGACAATTATTCGTATTGCAAAATTGCCAAGACAGGACACTGTTAAAAAAAAAAGAAAATCCCTTTATAATCCCACAATGAGGAAATTGTGGTTTTACAGCAGGAAAAGGTTATAGCAGAAGTGGTCACACAAGGTGGGCCTCAGAAAAGTGTATAAAAATAACAGATAAGAAAATAAATCAAATAGAGTACTGTACTGTATGGAGTTTTACAATATAAATACTGGAGTAATAATCAGTAAACAACTGTGGACATTTTTACAGTAATGAATGGAACAGTGGTGGTTCTAGAGTCTTCCAGCTGCTGGGAGGAAGGATCTATGATAACGCTCCCTGGTGCATTTAGGGTGCAGCAGCCTGTCACTGAAGGAACTCTCCAGTTCAGCACCAGCTTCATGCATGGGGTGGGAGACATTATCCAACGGGTCCAGAGGGCATCTAATCACAAAGCTGGCCTTCCCGATCAGCTGATCCAGCCGCTTTCTCTCAGCAACATATAAGCCACTGCTCCAACACACACTCCAAAAGACCTCAAAAGTCTCCAAAAGACAGGTACTCGAAAAGACATAAGTCTCCTCAGCAGGAAGAGTCTGCTCTGACCTTTCTGATCCAGAGCCTCAGTGTTTGGAGTCCAGTCCAGTTTGTTCTTCAGGTGAACACCTAGGTACTTCGATGAGTCCACTATCTCAATGTCCGTTCCCTGGATGTTCACCGATGTCAGTGGGGAGGATCTGCTTCTGTAAAAGTCCACCACTAGCTCCTTGGTTTTCCCTGCATAAATCATAAGGTGGTTCTGCTGGAACCAGACAGCCAAGTTCTGGGTCCCCTGTCTGTCCTCTGAGTCTTCTCCACCTGTGATGAGGCCAACTATGGCAGAATGGTCAGAAAACTTCTGGAGGTGGCAGTGTGGAGAGCTGATGGAGAAGGCTGCAGTGTAGAGGGTGAAGAGAAACGGTGCCAGCATTGTTCCCTGTGGGACCCCGTACTGCAGACCACCCTTTCTAAGACACAGCCCTGTGCCCTCACAGTGAGGTAGTCCAGAATCCACTGGGACACGTGCTGGTCCAGGAGGAAGATGATTGCATCATCTGCCCCAATCCCAGGACGGTAAACTGCAGTGGATCTAATCAAGTCTTCACCAATCAAGTCTTCACTAACCATTCCAGGGTCTTCATCAGGTGTGAAGTCAGTGCTACTGGCCTTTAGCTGCTGAGGTCCTTTGGAAGTTTTATCTTTGGCACCAGTACCACACAAGACGTCTTCCACAGCTGTTATTCTTCTGCCAGCCTCGGGCTTAAAGGGGAACGCCTTTTTTTTTTTTTTTTTTACATTGGGCCCTTGATTTTACATTATTCCATCATGTTCTACTCACCCATAGTAGTTTAGTGTCATTTGGAGCCGTGCTGAAGATATTCCATTAGGTTATATCCAAGTAACGTCTTCCTATGGGCAACGAGTTGAAGGCACAAACTAAACTGTTCATAATTTATCATTTATTGTACGCCAGCATTCATAACATGTAGGTTAGGGTGAGCCCTAACCCTAACCCTGATTTTCTTCCTCAGTTCTTTCTGTGCTGCTCTCAGCTCCTCCTTGTTCCCTGATCTAAAGGATCTGCACTTTTTTTTCAGAAGTGCCTTTATCTCAGGGTTGATCCATGGTTTGTTGTTCGAGAAGACTGATCTTTCTGATAGGCACAGTGTTGTCCACACAGAAGTTAATGTAATTGGTGATGCAGTCTGTGATACTATTGATATCCTGTTGATTAGGAGCACATAGCTCTTCCCAGTATTGGAGAAACAGTCCCTCAGAGCCTCTTCAGCTTCCTCAGACCATCTCCTCACTGTGTGTTTCTCACATGGTTCTTTGTGCACCCCAGGTTTGAACACAGGCTGGAGATGAACCAGATTGTGGTCAGAGATCCCCAGGGGAGGGAGAGGTAAGGAGCTGTATTCCTCCTTAGTGTCTGCATACAGTAGATCCAGTGTTTTGTTGTCTCTGGTCTGGCAGTTAACATACTGTGTAAATGTGGGAAGGGTGGAGGACAGGGAGACATGCTTGAAGTTCCCCATAGATCTTCGAAAGAGCCTGTGGGTGCTGAGGTTGGAGTCTGATGATGGTAGTCTGCAGGACATTACGGACTGTTGCTGCATTAGCAGAGGGGGGGAGACATACACACAGGGCCGGCGATTGCTATAGGCGAGCTAGGCAATTGCCTAGGGCGACAAATGTGTTGGGGGCGCCCACTATACTTAGCGTCGCCCTTAGGCTTACTTCCCATTAATCATAGAATTAGAAAAAAAAGCGAATTAAACCGGTTATGAAGCGTCCGTCAGTTTGACTTAACCTTACGTATATATAAATAGCAAAATATGAACAAATAAATATACCACCGTTTTTTTATTTATTTTTTCACATTTAAGAGAAAATCGGAAAAGATTCTGATCACTTTTCAAGCGCCCTCCAACCCGGAAGTCGTGACGTCAATCACTGCAGCATGTACACCAATATTTTGGAATGAAATTGTAAGCAAACAGATATTAAAAGTAAAACAAGTGAATTCTGACACTTAACTTTGCTCGCGACTCGAGGATGGCTGAACGGAAAAGACTCCCCTCTCCTCCTCCAGCTGCTGCCGCAGTCGGCCCGTCTTAATCATCCACTCAGAGTACCACTGGTAAGCGCACACAGACTCTGTAGCTTGTCCGGTCAGTTAAAAATAGTAATTGTGAAATCCGTGTTGTAATCGGAAGCATACAAGCTAGTTAGCTTGAAAAGTAAATAAAGTTTCAGACGTGCTGCGTGATGATGTGTTCAGATTGGCTCAGTAAAACGACAATTAGGTTATCATGATGCGTTCAAGTGTAACGTAAAGAAAACGGGAAATTTTGTTTTTGGCGAAAAACATGAGTAATACAGTTGTATATGCTCTATATATAATTAAACTACTGATGCCAACATTTATTAAAAATTACATTTAATTTAAAATACAATTATTTATTTGTTAAATATTTTCCTAATCACTAAAAACATGATGAAAAGTGACAGTAGACAATACATTAACCAACAATTGTGAAAATATATTCTAGTTAGTTTTATGTCATTTCCAAGTGGCCTATTACATTAGCCATGTTTATTGAAGGCTAGAAACGTTTTTGTTATGCTCACTTGTTAAGCAATAGAAGCAATACCAGTTCTGTTAATAAAATTTTGTTGCATCGTCTTTCCACCAAATAACAGAAAAGTATCGATAGTGGTATCGATAAAGACTCGGATCGATAAGGAGTATCGATAAAGGTATCGATATCATTAAATATTAACGATCCCCATCCCTAATGTTGACATCATTTTTTCTCAGTATATATGCAGCAGAATTATGTGCTATATTATTAGCTTGAGAATGGGTAGAAGATACTAATATAAATAAAATATTTTGTAGTGATTATCTGCATTGAGTGTTCAAAAGGGATGTACAAATAATCATCAAAATATATAAAGTTATGGCTGTTCATCATAGAATATGTGAACAAAAAAAAGAACAACTTCAAACTTTTAATTTTGTAATGGTATTCATAAAAGCACTTTTGTTTGTAGAGGGTTAATCCTTTCTTTAATCACTAATCAATGTCAGAAATCAGGGTAAATATACCTGATATATTTTATTTAGAGGAAAATTTTGTTTATCTCATTTCTATTTATGTTCAAATTGTGAGGGCTAGGTGCTGGACCCAAAATGCAGACAGCCAGGCTAGGAGAAAGGTGCAAAGTTTATTCTTTGGTTCACAGGCTGACAGTGAAGGAAGGTGTCTCTGGAAGCAGTGGCAGTTGGAGGTGGCAGGCGAGCTCTCTGCAGCAGTTTGAGTTGAGGGAGGTGGGTGGTGTGGCTTGGTAGCTGGAGACAGATCAGGAGCTGGATCCTGGGTAGACAGAGCACAGGTAAGATTAATTCTTCCTATTTCAAAAAATCAGAAGAGATAATTTCCACAAGGGAGAGAAGTTGGCACATCTACCAACAAACGGTGACCATCAGGCAGTGAGCACACAGGTGGCCAGGCTTCAAATACTGCTCCAGAAGAAGATTAGTCTCAGCTGTGTGCAGCCAGCAACTCCCAAGCCACACCTATTAGAGAGGGAGAGAGAGGGGGAGAGGGGACTACCTAAACTGCACATTAACAGGCTCAGACACCACACAAATGATTTAATTGAACTGGAAAAGAAAATTTAATTTAATGTTTATCAATTACTTTTTTATGTAGTCCTTGGTTGAAGAATTTCTTAAATTTATTATTTTTTATTGTTATTTGGTAATTTCTGAAATTGATTTATTTAATATTTGTTTAATGTGTGTTAAATTTGTTAATTGTCTGAAATAAATTCATTCAATGATTCAATCCAGTTTTTTAGTTATACTTTACCTAAGTGTCCTTACAGATGGTTAAAAGTGTTTTTGCACAGTCCTAACTTTGAGTGTGTAATAAATTATTTAAAATAAGAGGTACTGAAACCTATTCTGGTATTTGTCTATGCATCACTCCATGCTAAGTTACAGTTTTTTCTGAAGGCTTAAACACAACCTTGATTCTTATAGCACAATTTCTAAAACTATTAATACTTATAGCAAATCCACTCACTGAGTTCACAAAACTATAAGAACAAACACTGCTTTGCACTCAATTTGCAATTTTGTAACACACACTTTGCACAACTGTAGGCACAATTCACCGCACAGCACTCTTTGTGGAACTGTAAACACAACTCAATGAAGCACTAAACAGATGCTGAAAACAGTACTGGTATTTCGCACGGCAAAAGTGAGGGGGGGGGGCGCAAAACTCAATCTCGCCTAGGGCAACCAAAGGGCTAGAACCGGCCCTGCATACACAGCTATCACAATAATAGTGTGTAAATTCCCAGGGTAGATAATTTGGCCTCATGCTAACTGCTAACAGCTTAATGTCCTTGCTGCAGAGCGTCTCTTAGATTGCAAGGTTTCCAGAGTTTTACCATCTACAGGTGCTGGTCATAAAATTAGAATATCATGAAAAAGTAGATTGATTTCAGTAATTCCATTTAAAAAGTGAAACTTGTATATTATATTCATACATTACATACAAACTCATATATTTCAGATGTTTATTTTGTTTAATTTTGATGATTACAAATGACAACAAATGAAAATCTCAAATTCATCATATCAGAAAATTTGAATATTGTGAAAAGGTTCAAAATTGATGGCCCCTGGTGCCACACTCTAATCAGCTAATTAACTCAAACCACCTGCAAAAGCCTTTAAATTGTCTTTCAGTCTAGTTCTATAGGCTACACAATCATGGGGAAGACTGCTGACTTGACAGTTGTCCAAAAGACGACCATCGACACCTTGCACAAGGAGGGCAAGACACAAAAGGTCATCGCTAAAGAGGCTGGCTGTTCACAGAGCTCAGTGTCCAAGCACATTAATAGAGAGGCGAAGGGAAGGAAAAGATGTGGTCGAAAAAAGTGTACAAGCAAGAGAGATAACCGCACCCTGGAGAGGATTGTGAAACAAAACCCATTCAAAAATGTGGGGGAGATTCACAAAGAGTGGACTGCAGCTGGAGTGAGTGCTTCAAGAACCACCACACACAGACGTATGAAAGACATGGGTTTCTGCTGTCGCATTCCTTGTGTCAAGCCACTCTTGAACCACAGACAGCGTCAGAAGCGTCTTGCCTGGGCTAAAGAGAAACAGGACTGGACTGCTGGTGAGTGGTCCAAAGTCATGTTCTCTGATGAAAGTAAATTTTGCATTTCCTTTGGAAATCAAGGTCCCAGAGTCTGGAGGAAAAGAAGAGAGGCACTTCATCCACGTTGCTTGAAGTCCAGTGTAAAGTTTCCACAGTCAGTGATGGTTTGGGGTGCCATGTCATCTGCTGGTGTTGGTCCATTGTGTTTTCTGAGGTCCAGGGTCAACGCAGCCACATACCAGGAAGTTTTAGAGCACTTCATGCTTCCTGCAGCTGACCAACTTTTTGGAGATGCAGATTTCATTTTCCAACAGGACTTGGCACCTGCTCACAGTGCCAAAGCTACCAGTACCTGGTTGAAGGACCATGGTATCCCTGTTCTTAATTGGCCAGCAAACTCTCCTGACCTTAACCCCATAGAAAATCTATGGGGTATTGTGAAGAAGAAGATGCAATACACCAGACCCAACAATTCAGAAGAGCTAAAAGCCACTATTAGAGCAACCTGGGCTATCATAACACCTGAGCAGTGCCACAGACTGATCGACTCCATGCCACGCCGCATTGCTGCAGTAATACAGGCCAAAGGAGGCCCAACTAAATACTGAGTGCTGTACATGCTCATACTTTTCATGTTCATACTTTTCAGTTGGCCAACATTTCTATAAATCCTTTGTTTTTATTGGTCTTCAGTAATATTCTAATTTTCTGATATGATGAATTTGAGATTTTCATTTGTTGTCATTTGTAATCATCAAAATTAAACAAAATAAACATCTGAAATATATGAGTTTGTATGTAATGTATGAATATAATATACAAGTTTCACTTTTTAAATGGAATTACTGAAATCAATCTATTTTTTCATGATATTCTAATTTTATGACCAGCACCTGTATTGTTCACAAACACAGCTAAAGCCCTCCTCCCTTCTTACTACTCTCCCTGCTTCGGCCCAAAGTAGATGAAATCCATCCATGTTTACATGAGAGTCCCGGATAAGCTAGGTCTGCGACAGGAATAGAATGCTAGCATATGTTCTGTCTTTTGTAATTCAGCAACACTCAGAAATAGCTGTGCCAGCGACCCAGAGACAATCAGACTCACAGGACACAGACTGAAAATACATGAAACCTTCAAGTATTAAAGCACAAATAATAAAGTAAAAATCTGTGAATCAATTAATTTTGAAATATATCATTAAATACATTGACTTTGGCTGTCGACAAGACAGTGGGGCAAAAAAGTATTTAGTCAGCCACCAATAGTGCAAGTTCTCCCACTTAAAAAGATGAGAGAGGCCGGTAATTTTCATCATAGATATACCTCAACTATGAGAGACAAAATGAGAAAAAAAATCCAGAAAATCACATTGTCTGATTTTTAAAGAATTTATTTGCAAAATATGGTGGAAAATAAGTATTTGGTCAATAACAAAAGTTCATCTCAATACTTTGTTATATACCCTTTGTTGGCAATGACAGAGATCAAACGTTTTCTGTAAGTCTTCACAAGGTTTTCACACACTGTTGCTGGTATTTTGGCCCATTCCTCCATGCAGATCTCCTCTAGAGCAGTGATGTTCTGGGGCTGTCGCTGGGCAACACGGACTTTCAACTCCCTCTTTTCTATGGGGTTGAGATCTGGAGACTGGCTAGGCCACTCCAGGACCTTGAAATGCTTCTTACGAAGCCACTCCTTCGTTACCCGGGCGGTGTGTTTGGGATCATTGTCATGCTGAAAGACCCAGCCACGTTTCATCTTCAATGCCCTTGCTGATGGAAGGAGGTTTTCACTCAAAATTTGACGATACATGGCCCCATTCGTTCTTTCCTTCACACGGATCAGTCGTCCTGGTCCCTTAGCAGAAAAACAGCCCCAAAGCATGATGTTTCCACCCCCATGCTTCACTGTAGGTATGGTGTTCTTTGGATGCAACTCAGCATTCTGTCTCCTCCAAACATGACGAGTAGAGTTTTTACCAAAAAGTTCTATTTTGGTTTCACCTGACCATATGATATTCTCCCAGTCATCGTCTGGATCATCCAAATGCTCTCTAGCAAACTTGAGACGGGCCTTGACATGTACTGGCTTAAGCAGGGGGACACGTCTGGCACTGCAGGATTTGAGTCCCTGGCGGCGTAGTGTGTTACTGATGGTAGCCTTTGTTACTTTGGTCCCAGCTCTCTGCAGGTCATTCACTAGGTCCCCCCGTGTGGTTCTGGAATTTTTACTCACCGTTCTTGTGATCATTTTGACCCCACGGGGTGAGATCTGGCATGGAGCCCCAGATCGAGGAAGATTATCAGTGGTCTTGTATGTTTTCCATTTTCTAATAATTGATCCCACAGTTGATTTCTTCACACCAAGCTGTTTACCTATTGCAGATTCAGACTTCCCAGCCTGGTGCAGGTCTATAATTTTGTTTCGGGTGTCTTTTGACAGCTCTCTAGTTTTGGCCATGGTGGAGTTTAGAGTGTGACTGTTTGAGGTTGTGGACAGGTGTCTTTTATACTGATAACGGGTTCAAACAGGTGCCATTAATGAAGGTAACGAGTGGAGGACAGAGGAGCCTCTTACAGAAGAAGTTACAGGTCTGTGAGAGCCAGAAATGTTGCTTGTTTGTAACTGACCAAATACTTATTTTCCACCATATTTTGCAAATAAATTCTTAAAAAATCAGAAAATGTGATTTTCTGGATTTTTTTTTCTCATCTTGTCTCTCATAGTTGAGGTATATCTATGATGAAAATTACCGGCCTCTCTCATCTTTTTAAGTGGGAGAACTTGCACTATTGGTGGCTGACTAAATACTTTTTTGCCCCACTGTATATGGGACAAACTTTTGCTGCTTGTGAAAAAGGATAATCACTGATGCAGCTTAAAGGGATTCCATCCATCATCCATCCATCCATCCATCCATCCATCCATGCATCCATCCATCATTCATCATCCATCAATCCATCCAACCATCCATCCATCCATCATCCATCAATCCATCCATCCATCCAACCATCCATCCATCCATCCATCATCCATCAATCTATCCATCCATCCATCCATCCATCCATCCATCCATCATCCATCAATCCATCCATCCATCATCCATAAATCCATCCATCCATCCATCATCCATCCATCCATCCTTCATTCATCCATCCATCATCCATCCATCCATCCATCCATCCAGGAAAAGATGGATGGATGGATTGATGGATGATAGGTGGATAGATGATGGATGGATGGATGGATGGATGGATGGATGGATGATAGGTGGATGGATGGATGGATGGATGATGGATGGATTGATGGATGATGGATGGATGGATGGATAGATGGATGGAGGGATGGATGGATGGATGATGGATGGATGGATGATGGATGGATGGATGGATGATGGATGGAGGGATGGGTGGATGGTTGGATGATGGATGGATGGATGGATGGATGGATGGAGGGATGGATGATGGATGATTGATGGATGGATGGATGGAGGGATGGGTGGATGGTTGGAATGGATGGATGATGGATGGATGGATGGTTGGATGATGGATGGATGATGGATGGATGGATGGAGGGATGGGTGGATGGTTGGATGATGGATGGATGATGGATGGGTGGATGGTTGGATGATGGATGGATGGATGGATTTATGGATGATGGATGGATGATGGATGGATTGATGGATGATGGATGGATGGATGGATGCATGGTTGGATGGATGGATGGATGGATGATGGATGGATTGATGGATGATGGATGGATGGATGGATGGATGGATCGAACTGAAATTGTGTTCATACTAGGGATGCATGATATATTGCTGTTGGCATCTGTATTGACTGTTATTCATATTTTTTATACATTAATGTTTTGAGCCCTTTATGAATAATGCACTTCAAGGCATCTGTCTAACTACCCAAAAATATAAATTTCAGTGTATTGTGGTACTCATGTGAAACAATATAAAAGCATTCAATAAATATATATTTTAGGTAGTGGTGGGCATCAGTGGTGGCTGGCCAATAGAGGGAGCTAGGGCAATACCCTACCCAACCAATGACCCTGATTAAGACATTAAAAAAGTTAGAATTCAATTTTAAATATTCTGTAACATATTAATATATATTTTTAGATGTGCAACATTAATATTTAATATTTAAAGTTGCAGGAGTTGGTGATGCATTAGAGAGAGAGAGAAAAATGGCAAAAGAAACATCCTTTTCCAGGACCTAGTTTAGCTTCAAGGCTAGGCTAACTGCATGCAGCGAGGCTAACTGCATGCAGCCAGGCTAAGGCTTTATCCTGCTTTCTGTGCCTCCTTTTCAAAGGTCAGGATCTGAGCCAGCATGGATAAAGACAGCTAGGACTGATTTAAAGCACTTTTTAGAAAAGGCAAAGAAGAACGAACAATCTGGGATTCACATGGAAAATAATAGAATATAGTCTACTTTCTCTACATGTTTGTTCATTTGCATAGTTGTTCTTAAATAAATACATTCTCAGAAAGTAGTTTTTATATGTTAAAAAAATATAAAGCTAATAGCGTCTTCAGTATTAAGACACATGGTTCATTGTTTTTTTAGCTTTTTGACAAAATATTGGACAAAACAGATTTACCTTCACAGCCACAGAAGGCCAAGATTTATGTACAAAAATATCCTTAATATGAAATTATGTTTAGTTTTTATAATGTTTTTTGTTGTTGGCATTCATATAAATATACTGGTGTGATAACTTAGTATGCGTTTGATTGGTTTTTGGTATACGTCTATTTTGAATTTATAGCCCCCACTGGAGAGAACTCTACCAGCCACCAGTGGTGGGCATAGATTTATTTTTCAAATCTAGATTAATGTCATTGTCATCTTGGAATTAATGTAGATTAATCTAGGTTCTCTGATTCTGTGCGCCTATGAGTAGCTTGACCAAATTACGGTGGCCCAGAGGGCACATGTGATTTCCTCTTCGACCTTAATGGCGCAACCAGCGGAGCAGGTGACGGTGTTCTGGACAGCATCCCATCCAAGTGGCAAAGACAACGGAATTTGAGGGACTTCATTTTTAAGAAGGCAAAAACTAATACTTCAGGTAAGTCAAGAGTTAGAAGATATCACCTTTCATAAGTTTACCATTGTGTCACCAAATATGTAGAAGTCCTCATCTCTGGACATAGCAATAGCATGCACATCTAGGTAAACTAGTTTGAAACGCAAACATTTTTCTGTCTTTAAAGTTGTCATGACACATGGCAATTAGTCTAGAGTGTACAGGCATTTCTGAACATTCAAAATCTGCATTCTGGTTGTGAATCGAACATGAAATGAATCTGTAGACTGCTGCTGTTTTGCTAGGTGACAGCCAGTATCTAGAAGATGTTGGTGAGACAAGTGGAACTGTGGCCGATAGCAGAGGAGGAAACTTGGAGGAGAGAATCGAAAGTTTGAAAAAAGCATTTTAATTAAGCAATTTCAGATGCATTTTAAGATTATTATCTTGAAATAACTGCCAAATGTGATGTTAATGTATGGCCAATGGTCATAAATGAATTGAATGTTGACATCTCACTACAAGGTCACTCGTGTGACTTGCAGAAAGCCTGTCGTCCAATCAATGGTGAATAGCTTCAGCTCCACCGACCTGTTAGAATAGTTTTAATTCATTCATTGCCAGCATGTAGGCTAGCTTACTTTGAATTGGCCAATAGAAGCAATACTGATTTTCTGATAAACAGTCTATTTTATAAAATAAATACTCTAAATGAATATGCAAAAGATGAGCATTAGATTTTATATAGGCTTATTAAATTTTCAGGCTAATTCGAATTTGTCTGCAGTTTTCTCAGATTTCTAAAATAGTTTCAGATGTTTCTATTTAATTATTTCAATTTGAATAAAAAAAAATACATGACTTGAAAGGATTAATTTTTAATGTTTTGTGAGGTTTTGTTCTAAATCTTAATAGATTCATTGCCAAAAGTTTTTCTAAAGTAAAATCCAAGAAGTGGCCTATGAAGCTGATGGGAAATAAGTCCCTAACTATGGACAGCAGTGATAGCCATGCCAGTCCACAGACTGACTGCAGTTCTACTGCAAGGTTTCTTGGTCAAGGTCAATGACCGGCGTACCTGACATGTTACAACCAGACCATGCATAGTGCTTTAGGTTATTAGACTATATTAATTAAGCTATGTATACTTCCAAAAAATAAAATGAAAATTCCACCACCCCCTTCTTTTTCTTTTATTGACAACTCGACTACTGTCTGTAGCGCAGCTACGGTTTCATTAATAAACTCAATCAGTTGACTTTGCTCACTGCCCGCTGGCTGCTTTGTTCATCTGTGACTGATCGGCTGGATCCCCCAACTTTGTGTCGTGTTCTTGGTTTAAAAAAAAGCCAGGCAACCCATTGTAAAGCAACTCCGTCACTTTATTTGAGCCTCTCAAAACCAATGTTAAGTACCCAGAGCACCCTCCATAATAAAACAAAACGGTTTATAACAGATAACACCACACGCCATTTTCCAGAAAATAATGCACTACATGAACATTCACATCATTCTTGAACTCATCAATTTTATAAGGTCAAATTTCTTCATTTATGTGAGCTGAACACTTCTTTTTCTTCTTCTTCACCACTCTTTATATGAACCCTTTTCAAAATCATAAGTTCAGTTTTTGGGGATTGATAGCAACTCTACCACATCTTGTTCTGATAGGACCTGGGGAAATTGTCTTTGGGTCTGACTTTCATTCTCAGGCTGGTTTGGTGTGGGCGAGGCACCCTCTGTAGGACTTGTGGGTTTACTGGGGCATTGCACCTTTGGTGTAAAGTCAGGTGGTGGCAATAGGTGACGTCTTCCTCCTAATGGCACCTGAAGAGCTCTAAACCATCGGCTGCTGAAAAGTCTTTGAACAGCGGGCTTGAGAACTGGGGACCGTTTTCGCAGTAGAAAAGCTCTGGAATTCGATGTCTGGAAAATATCCACTTGAGGTGCACAATGACATCCTCTGATCTTGTAGGAGTCAGCTTAGGTATCTTCACAAACATGGAGTAGTAGTCCAGAAGTAAAATAATTACTGCCGTTTAGGGTGAAAACATCTGCGCCAACCTACTTCCAGGGTTTCTCTTCTAGCTCATTAGGCATTAAAGGCTTCACAGGGTTGGCACAGTATTTTATGCATTCAGTGCAGTTTTTCACAAGTTTGTTGATTTGACCATTCAGACCAGGCAACTAAACTGTCTCTCTGGCGTGTTCTCTTTATCTGGACATTCCCTGATGTTCCTCATGTAGGGGGACAAGGACAGAATTCCACATAGCGGTTGGATCATCAAGTCTGGTTTCTTTCAAAACAGTCCATTAGAGTTTCTCTATGTGGCCAATATTCTTTAATAGGTCCATTAAGAAAGGTGTAGTCTGGCTAGCCTTTCAGACAAAATGAAATAAATTCTCTACATATACCATCTGTTTTAAGCTATTCTTTCAGCTGTGTGATGTACACTAAGTTAGTAGGTAGGCTTCTGATTATTTCCTCCACATAAATGTTTGTATCTACCAATAGCTCAGCATTAGCTCTAGAATCTGGAACTTGGTTAAAAGGCGCACGTGAAAGTGTTTCTGCTGTAAGCAGAGCTTTACCTAGAGTGTTTGAGATAGGGTACCTGTACCTCATGAGCCGGAACTGCTGGGTCCTGGGAGTAAGCTCTGTAAGTGCTTGTTGTACTAGCAGCCTGACAAGTGACTTATGGTCTGTTTCTAATGAGAAATGTCTACCAATAATAAAGCATTTAAATCTTTCAAATTCCCATGTCAGTCCAAGCGTCTCCTCCACCTTTGCAACACTCTGTTCAGTCTCTGTTAAGGAACGTGATGCATATGCTACAGGTCTCCACTGCTCACCCTCTTTTTGAAATAGAACAGCTCCCAGACCATAGGATGAGGCATCTGGGAAATTTTTAACCCTTTATTTGGGTCATAAAGTGTGAGGACAGGAGTCGGCTTCAGATCATTTTTGAGCTGATTAAATGCTTTTTGTTCTGCACAGCACAAAACCCACTGGTTTTTCATTGACATAAGGGCTTATCTTTGTCTGCCAGTCCTGGAACGAATTTGCCCAACTGATTAACAATCCCAAGGAAACTGCATAGTTCACTGACGGTTCCTTCATTACTCTCACAGCTTTTATTTTGTCCAGGTCAGGTGGAAATTCATCTGTGGACAAGTTAACCCTAACCCTAACCCTTTACTTCGTGTTCACATTTCAGATCAGTTCACATTTATCCATATTTAATGTGACTCCGGCCTCTTGTAGCTTCTTAACTACAGTGTGAAGTTTGGTGTTGTGTTCTAGCTGGTTTTGACCCTAAATCAGGCTGTCGTCCACTTGACAAACCACACCTGGCAGTCTATTAAAGTGTAAGCATCCAAAAGGCATCATACATTTTGTGTAGTGTGCTGACTCTTGTGACAGTGGAACCTGCCAGAAGCCTATGTTTGCTTCTGGCTTACTAAAAAACTTTTGCTCAAGCCAATGATCCAAGTGTCTCTTCAACAGAGGTAAGGATGTATTTTTTCTGGCACACTACTTCATTAAGGTGAGTGAGGTCAACCCAAATGTGCATTGATCCATTTTTAGTTGGCACTGGAACCATACCTGAACACCATTCAGTTGGCTTTTCAACTCTGCCGATGATTCCCATTGACTCCATTCTCAATAGTTTCTGCTTTACTTTTTCCAGCAAAAGGATGGAGACATGAGGCTGACTGGGGTTCAAGGAGACAGAAGCAGAGATACAAAAAGCAACTGTAAAAGGCGGCTCCATCCAGGAAACACACAGCCAGGCAGACAAACTCTGAGCCAAATCCCATTTCAGAGGATGAAGAGAGCACATCCAGTTAGTCACAGTCAGAGAAACAGGACTACACTGGAAAACAGGCCAAGCTCCAACATCTAGAAACAAAGGTGTTGATGGCAGCAGCACAGCTGATATTTCTCTCCAGGATGGAGTCACAGCCAAACAGGATCAGACCAGATGAAGCTACTATGAGAAAAAGCAGAGAGAGCAGAACGTTAGAGATTGAACTAACAGATTCTGCAGAGTGGGAGAATAGAGATAGAATGAAGCAGAATGATGAAAAAGGGGTCCCTATGTCCTCCAGCAGTCTAAGCCTATAGCAGCAGAACTATAGAGATAGATCAGGATAACCTGAGCCACTCTAACTAGAAGCTTTATCAAAAAGGAAAGTTTTAAGCCTAGCCTTAAAAGTAGACAGGGTGTCTGCCTCACGGACTAAAACTGGTAGTTGGTTCCACAGGAGAGGAGCCTGAGAACTAAAAGATCTGCCTCCCATTCTACTTTTAGAAATTCTAGGAACCACTAGTAAACCTGCAGATTGAGAGCGAAGTGCTCTGTTAGGAACATAAGGAACAATCAGATCTCTGATATCAGATGGAGCTTGGCCATTTAAGGCTTTATATGTGAGAAGGAGGATTTTAAATTCCATTCTGGATTTAACAGGAAGCCAATGAAGAGAAGCCAGGATAGGAGAGATATGATCTCTCTTTTTCATTTTCATCAGAACTCTGGCTGCAGCATTTTGGATCAGCTGAAGGCTTTTAACTACAGTTTGTGGACTTCCTGATAGTAAAGAATTACAATAGTCCAGCCTTGAAGTAACAAATGCATGGACTAATTTCTCAGCATCACCCCTGGACAGGAGATTGCTCATTTTTGCAATATTCCTCAGATGAAAGAAGGAAATTCTAGAAACCTCTTTGATCTGGGATTTAAATGACAGGTCCTGATCAAAAATAACACCAAGATTTTTTACTTTATCTGAAATCAGTTTAATCCCATCCAAATGAAGTGACTGACTAATCAGCTTCTTTTTCAAAGACTCTGGTCCAAAGACTATAACTTCTGTTTGGTCTGCATTCAGAATTAAAAACACTTATTTATTGAACAGTATGTAATAATTTCACACTTAAAGTAATTTCAGAAGTTTGAATTATGAATATGACTGGACTTTTCCTTTAAATACAGGCACTCCTGATTGTTGAAAAAGCTGCCTACTGCTACGTACGGATGAAAACAGAGCAGCAGGCTCTGCAGAGGCGTGCTGACGGCATAGCTAAGGTTATCCCACAGAACCCATCAATCCTGCTACCCAATGTCTGTGTCATAATGGGCTTTAAAGATCTGACCCACATGCAGAGAAACACTCAGAGACCAAGGGTAAAAGTCAACAGGTTTATTGAAGGTTTGCAAAGAAACACAGACGGAGAGAGATATTCTGCTGAGTTATGATGTTGGACCTCAGCAGACTGGTGAACCGGAACCGGAAACTCTGAAGGGAAGATCACTATGATCAATTCAGGGACCGAGGGTAAAAAGGACTGAGGCTTGTATTTTGCTGGAGAGGCAATTACGCTTTGGGGGGCTCTTTGTTATTCCTTGGATCCAGTTTGTGGGGTTTAATCCAGAGAAGAAGGAACTCGTTGGAGAGCGGACAGGCAGGCTAACGTTGGACCCAGAGGAGTAAAGGAGCGGACTGTCAGCTGGTTATCCAGAGGTGGACTCTTCCTGCCGAAGAACAAAGACAAAACAAGCTTAGACTCAGACAGACAAAACTGCTATCGAATGTCTGTATGAAAGTGTAAGACTAAAGAACTCTTTCACATTTTTTATGTGTTTTTAGTCGTTTTTGTGCAGGTTTTACAAACTCATTTTTTATAGATGGAGTTTCCCAGGACAAAAAAAAAAAATACCAAAGGCCTGATTTTTATTTTTTAATCAGCACAGCACATCATAGCAACAGACTTTATGAATTACCCAACCTTAACTCGCACCAAACATGAGCATGAGGGTACATACTGTCTGCAGTTTTTACACAGATCAAGGAGTTCTGGAACTACATTTTCATCAAGCTCACCTCTGCTCCTCTGGTGGTCGTTAAATGTAGCAGCTGCTTGCAGATCACATGTCTATCTTGTTTATATACCTTCAGTTAGGCCAAGCCAAATTTAACCCACAACTTATTGAGTTAGGGGTCAAATTTTAGTCTTTTTTTGTCCTGTTTTATTAATATAGCTCTGGGAATAGATGTCCTGGAGCTAGCTTATAGCCAAACTGCTCAGCTTTTACAGGCAGAACATTATGACTGTTGCCATAAGGATCAGCTTGATACTTCTACATGAAATCTAATTGAAGATGATTTAGGGAATAAAATCATATACAATGGAAATGGAAAGGGAGGGGAGAAAGAAAGAAAGAGGGGACAAGAAAAAAGGGGAAAGAAAGCTAGACATGAGTAAGAGTGAATGAAAGGAGAGAAAACTAAACAACAGAAACAGACACAGAAGATCTACAGTAAGTCTTAGAAGTCTGCTTCCACACCTGGATGAGAGAAGAACAGAAAACAGAGAGCATAGCAAATAGAAGACAACAGGGAACCATCAAAGTAACTTCAAGGGCAGCACATATCCTTTAGAAATTAATGTGTATGGAAGGCAAAACCTATGGTGATTATACAGTATTAATCAGGGTGGTACATGTCATGATTGGTTTAAGCCAGTGGTTCCCAAAGTGTGGGGTGCGCCCCCTAGGGGGGGCGCAATGCCATTGCAGGGGGGGCGCGGGAAGCAGTATGGATGAATGAAGAAAAAAAAAAAAAAAACAGCGCTTGCTTGACTGAGCATAATGGACAGTTGTGACACTGCAACCCAGATTTGAGAAGATCTACAGCAAAAAGCAGGCTCACTACAGCCACTGAAAAGATGGGAGGATTAAAGTACAAAGAAAAAACTCTCAGGGAGCTGTTAAATGTTTTCACTCCATTTTGCACAGAGGCTTTTTTAATGTATAGATTATAGCAAAGTTAAATATTGTTACAAATAAAAAAAAAGAAATACAGGTGCTGGTCATAAAATTAGAATATCATGAAAAAGTAGATTGATTTCAGTAATTCCATTTAAAAAGTGAAACTTGTATATTATATTCATACATTACATACAAACTCATATATTTCAGATGTTTATTTTGTTTAATTTTGATGATTACAAATGACAACAAATGAAAATCTCAAATTCATCATATCAGAAAATTAGAATATTACTGAAGACCAATAAAAACAAAGGATTTATAGAAATGTTGGCCAACTGAAAAGTATGAACATGAAAAGTATGAGCATGTACAGCACTCAGTATTTAGTTGGGCCTCCTTTGGCCTGTATTACTGCAGCAATGCGGCGTGGCATGGAGTCGATCAGTCTGTGGCACTGCTCAGGTGTTATGATAGCCCAGGTTGCTCTAATAGTGGCTTTTAGCTCTTCTGAATTGTTGGGTCTGGTGTATTGCATCTTCTTCTTCACAATACCCCATAGATTTTCTATGGGGTTAAGGTCAGGAGAGTTTGCTGGCCAATTAAGAACAGGGATACCATGGTCCTTCAACCAGGTACTGGTAGCTTTGGCACTGTGTGCAGGTGCCAAGTCCTGTTGGAAAATGAAATCTGCATCTCCAAAAAGTTGGTCAGCTGCAGGAAGCATGAAGTGCTCTAAAACTTCCTGGTATGTGGCTGCGTTGACCCTGGACCTCAGAAAACACAATGGGCCAACACCAGCAGATGACATGGCACCCCAAACCATCACTGACTGTGGAAACTTTACACTGGACTTCAAGCAACGTGGATGAAGTGCCTCTCTTCTTTTCCTCCAGACTCTGGGACCTTGATTTCCAAAGGAAATGCAAAATTTACTTTCATCAGAGAACATGACTTTGGACCACTCACCAGCAGTCCAGTCCTGTTTCTCTTTAGCCCAGGTAAGACGCTTCTGACGCTGTCTGTGGTTCAAGAGTGGCTTGACACAAGGAATGCGACAGCAGAAACCCATGTCTTTCATACGTCTGTGTGTGGTGGTTCTTGAAGCACTCACTCCAGCTGCAGTCCACTCTTTGTGAATCTCCCCCACATTTTTGAATGGGTTTTGTTTCACAATCCTCTCCAGGGTGCGGTTATCTCTCTTGCTTGTACACTTTTTTCGACCACATCTTTTCCTTCCCTTCGCCTCTCTATTAATGTGCTTGGACACTGAGCTCTGTGAACAGCCAGCCTCTTTAGCGATGACCTTTTGTGTCTTGCCCTCCTTGTGCAAGGTGTCGATGGTCGTCTTTTGGACAACTGTCAAGTCAGCAGTCTTCCCCATGATTGTGTAGCCTATAGAACTAGACTGAAAGACCATTTAAAGGCTTTTGCAGGTGGTTTGAGTTAATTAGCTGATTAGAGTGTGGCACCAGGGGCCATCAATTTTGAACCTTTTCACAATATTCTAATTTTCTGATATGATGAATTTGAGATTTTCATTTGTTGTCATTTGTAATCATCAAAATTAAACAAAATAAACATCTGAAATATATGAGTTTGTATGTAATGTATGAATATAATATACAAGTTTCACTTTTTAAATGGAATTACTGAAATCAATCTACTTTTTCATGATATTCTAATTTTATGACCAGCACCTGTATGTTTAAAATAACACAGACAACAAAGAATCCTCTTCTAATCTACAGTATAGAACTATGAAAAAAATACAGTTACACAAAAGTGTTCCACTGTAAAGATGGTGTAGTTTGTTTTGTTGCAACCTGAAGTGTGAAATAAACTTCAGTGGAGTTTTAAAACAAAATATGTGTATAGATTTATTATATGTGGTTGAACGATGTGTGTGCCCAGTTGATTCTTTCTTTTTTTTTTTTTTGTTGGGGGGGGGCGTGGACATTTTATTGTAATCCAAAGGGGGGCCCAGAAGAAATTCTTTGGGAACCACTGGTTTAAGCGATCTGACCCACATGCCGAGAACCATTCAGAGACCAAGGGAAAAAGTTTAACAGGTTTATTAAATGTAGATGAAATACAGAAGTTGGATCTGGAACTCAGTGGACTGGTGAACCGGAACTGGAAAGTTTGAAGGGGAGATCACAGTGATCAGTTCAGGGACCGTAGGAAATTTGACTGAGGCTTGAATGTAACTGGAGAGAGACTCACATTTGAGGGGGCTCATGACAATCCTTGAATCCAGCTTGTGGGGGTTAATCCAGAGAAGAGGGAACTCGTTGGAGGGCGGACAGATAGACAAGCGTTGGACCCAGAGGAGTAAAGGAGTGGACTGTCACTTGGATTTTCAATGAGGACTTGAATGGATCATGTAGAGGTTTTCCCCTGCTCAGCGTGTACTCAGTTAATCCTTCCAGGGAGAGAAGGTCCAGGAATCCAGTTTCTCAGAAAGGCTTCCTGCCGAAGAGCAAAGACAAAACTAGGTAAGACTCAGAGAAAGAAAGCTTAGGTTAGACTCTGCTAATCTCAGCTTGGCTAGAGTACCCAAAACTGGCAAACACTCTGGCGTCGAGGTGGTGACAGCCCACTGCTCAAATACTCCTTTAGTAATGATCCAACAAGCCGCAGGTGTGCAGGGAGGCCAAACATAGACAGGGTACCATCTGGTGGTGGAGGGAGAAGAACACACAAACAACCTACACAAACTGGATTCCTAACAGTATATATCTGTAGCTGCAGCTTAATATTTAGTGTGTAGGCATGAACAGCTGGAACCAAACTCCCATGGTATGTATGCATGGGCATGCTTGTGTGTATAGGACTCAAAAAGCGTCTTCGGAAGGACAATATGCTAAATAGCAGGTGTTGGTGGCCCCTGACTCACCTGTAAGCATGCTAGCAAACACAGGCACCTGTCACTGGAAGCTAGCATAAGAAGGGGAGGGGGAAAATAAAAACAGAGCTGTTTTAGTTGGTGAGGGTAAATGAAAAGCACCACCAGCATGTTTTAGTTCAGTTTATTCAACAGCACAAAGCAAGTAATCAGGATTACTGAGGGTACAGACAGTTGATCCAATGGCATTGGACATTTGATGGTGTCATCTGCAGAAATTTAATTGTGAAATCTGTGAGTCCTAAAAAAGAAAAGCTTAACCAGAACTGAATCAATGCATGAGCTAGTGTGAATTCTGCAGGTCAGACATGGTGAGAACATTACAGCGCTTTGATAAGACATAGCTTTCAGTTTGGTATGTGTGGTTTTTGAAGGAAATTACATATTTGGAGGAATATGTTTATGGCTTAGGATTGGAGACCTGCTCTAACTTTGGATGCAAGATTATTTGAGGTTGTTTTAATTCATCGACTGCTTCTTTAGATGCCTGCACACAGAAAACACCGGGCCTGAATGTTTAGAAAGGGATGTGATATTGTAGACACAAGTAAGAAAAGTTTAATAGGAGCCAGATATTACTTTCCTGGAAGAGAGGCTGTTTTTTTTCCTAAAGTAGGGTGTAAGACTGCCAGGTCCTCTTTGGGGAAATAAAGTTCACTGAAAAAGAGCCCTAAGAACCATTCAGGGAGCTAGGAAAGATGAGTTAAATCTATAGACTCTCCTATCATTATAAGGCTGGTTAACACACAGAGGGCTTGTGGTGTTAAGAAACTGGCCACATTAAATTATTTTAAAGGAACTCTTGTCTTTTGCCAAACTCTCATGATGCTGCAGCATTAATTGGCAACTCAAAAAGGTCTTTCCCAGCTGCCTTTGAGTTGTACATCAGAAGAATTGTAAGGAGGAGTTGCACCTCCAAATTACATCTTAATAACAGTTCATACCTTATCACAACACTTGAAGGGCTGTGTTGTACGGCCTGTTGAACTCCAAGTGGAATGTCTGTCTTCTGTATGTCTGGCGAGAGTGATTTCAGTTTTCTGTTGTAGTTACATTAAAGTTTTTAAAAGGAGTTAAAGATGCATGCATACACGTTTCAATTGGCTGCTTGGGTCATTTGAGTTAAAAGAATGTGCACATGAAACTTGGTTGCCATGGCGTATTTGGAAAGTAATGTTCGTTTCTGAATCTGGAAAGTGTGGAGTGCTTGTACAATTGATAACAGCTGCTTTTAGGCTACGGTGTGGTTCTGATGATTGACACTATTTGAAATTGTGTGGGTGGCAATAAGAAGTCTAGGTGTGCACTCAAAACAGATCTGTAATCAGATTTGCTATGTACAGATTGATGTAACATCTGCCTCCACAAACTATTAATAAATCGGAGATTTGAAACCTCCTTTGCAGAGTTTTCTCCCCAGGAAGGTTAAAATGGGTCTAAATAAAAAGGAGGTAAAAAAAAAGGGTCTAAAAAAGGCGATACGGCAAAGAAGAGAAAAGAAAAACATTTATGCTGAAAATGTCCTTTAAAGAGGTGCTGTGAATAAAATCACAGCTCTATCAAGCAGCTGTATCCTCATGCTGGAGGGACATTAAGTTACTCTCCCTACAGTTCCTCTGCCAGACATAAGGTGTCGCTGTTGGCAAAGAGAAAACTTAGAGGGAGTAAAAGCAGGAGTTTTATCTCTTTGGTTAACACAATGCGAGCAAGAGCCAATCATTTCCAAACACGACACTCCCTCCTATCTTGAACTGTCCAGGCTGCCGTAGAACCATATTTTCTGCATCCTTAGATCTCAGCAGAAGTTTACTGAATCATCCTTAGATGCTAATCTTTGTGTCATGCTCATTTCCTCTTGCATTTGATGAGCACTTCTATCCAGTGAGCTTCGGTTTCAGCCATTCTCTCTAGATTTACTACTCTGATCTTACACATAGAAAATGGCTGAGAGTATTTCAGAGGCAATTTATTTATTTTTTTTTTACAAATTCATTAGAATAAGAGGAAGACCGAAAAGACCAGAGTGTATTTGGAAGATTTTTTCATGTGATGGCAGAAGAGCAGTTTGGATGGTTTTGGGCATTCGTACATATTCAGAAAAGTTAATGGGCATTTTTTTCCTACATCTGAGGAATCTGTGGTTCTCCATCTCTTTAAATATTTCACTGTATTGCTTTTTGTTTTGATATGATTCTGAGAAGGTTCAGTACGTTTCTACAGCAAACATGGACATGAACATAAATCTGTTCTAGGACCCTAAAAAACCTGTATTCATCTTCTAAGCATGTTTCCCTCATTTCAAACCACTATGTCTAATACATTCAGCATATTATCTATACAGGGTTTCACTTGACTAAGCTGTTGAGTGCAGGAGGGGCTCATTAATTAGGGCAACATTATGGCACAAATGCACCTGAAGACATGTTTTGATTTTTAGTCATTATCTGTTCTTTCCAATTCAAAATCTTGGGTAAAAATGTTTTTGCCTTTTGTTTCCACCACTCCCTAACAAAGTTCTGTCAGAACAATGATCTTTTACACTGTTCTTTTCTTTTCTCTGGCGTCTGCTCTTTAAGATGCTGAGATGATCAAAAGGAAGATCTGGGGAAATGTGCAGAAGGGAAGTAAAGAGCAACAGCTGAAACCTTCATTTAAGTTTGACATTTGAATATGACAAATTATTTGAAGAAACATGAAAATAACAAATAACCAAGCCGCTTTCAGAGAGCAGATCTTATCCTCTTAAAGTAACGTCTACTTTTCCTTGTGGAAAACCTTTCCATTTGGCTGCTTTCTCCAGCGCAGGTTTCTTATTTTCATGTCTTCATTCAGCCCCTGCTCCTTCAGCTTCTCCTTCAACTGAAAAACAATAAACCCAAATTATTCTCCTGACCTGGTATAAGGTTCACTAACTGTTCATTAATTGATTAACTGCAGTACTTTGACATCAGAACGTCACTTTTTTAATATAATTATATCTCATTTTCATCTCCCCTTCCATATGTGGCACTTAATCAGACACATAACTGATAGTTTTTAAGCTCATCTAGTTTGAACAGTCTTCTGTATTTCCAATTATCATCCAGGTTCTGAATATTCTCATCCATACAGACCCTGTCCTACTCAGCAGTCACTGCTCCACTGAAACACATTGGAAATTCTTCTCTCTATGTGTTCATAATAATGTCGTCTCACAACAGCTAACAGTAACTCAAAGATGCGGACATCTGTTATTACTTCCATCAACACACTGTCTGCAGTCTAATGGTGGGTAAGACTGTTGGCTCATTTCAGTATTCTGAATGGTCATACATAAAAAATCAGAACCAAGCATAAAAAAATGCAATGTGAAGGTGCCTTAAATTAGTGAGGCCAGTTTCTCTTATGTTTAATGGAACCTTTCAACAAACTCCATTCAGCTTTGGTATCTCCACACTAGGTCATTGCACATTAAAGCCCTGGGCATGCCTTCAGATAAACCTCTCCAAAATGCTTAATTTCCTATTTCTTATCTAACTTAAATTTCTAGTCAGACTTGTGTGAATAGTATTGTTTAATCCTAAGTAAACATATTTAGCCAAAGATCTAAACGCCCATGGAACAAATAATCCAGACAAGGGGAAAAACATTTCTCTGTGTGTTCCAACTTAAATAACTATAAACTATTGTATTGTCAACTAGGAACATAAATTAATACTAATAGAAACAGTTTTAATTGGAACACACAGATACAAACAACTCTTCATGTGTATTTTTCACATTGTATGCTGATGTGATACATGAGGCCCCCAATATGTCACAACCATGACTCCATGCTCCTTTTCAGCTCTCAGGTTTTTTTTCTGAGCACATGTTAATTCTGGACCTGTTTCTCATGTAAACGTTTGTCACCCTGAGGGTGGAACCAACCTGAAACAATTGGTGTTTGAAATAAACATGTTCATATGAGTATATATTACAAGGGAACATTTGGCAGAATTCTGCTTTATACTATTGACAGCTGAAATGTGTTTGATGGAAGACATTGGATTAACCTTACAGAGAGACCAGACCCTTCCACAACCTCCAAAGGGTTTAAGAACTGCATCTACTTAAATTAGAGTTTGCATCTTACAGGCAACTAGCGACTCCTTGGAGGGAATTATGACAGATCTAACCTTGTTCAGTAACTCCTCCTCTATGGCGGGGTCATTCAGATCCACAGAGGATGGTTTCACCAGCTTCAATTTCACCACTCGCCTCAAAACTGGTACATCTGCAAAAACCAGCAGCTGTCATTAGCAATTATTCAGCTGAAGAGAAGATAAAATCCAACATCTGCAATTTACAATAAAACTGCACCCATTTAGGAAGTGGAGCCACCACATCTACAAAATGGACCTGAAGGCATGACCAGGGCTTACCCCAGTAGCAGATAAATACCAGCCGTTCACCACAGTCCCTGTCCTGCCACACTCCAGAGTCTGCAAAGTCAATGGATGCACAGCAGTCCTCCGCTCCGTTGGGTTCTCCCTTCCTCCAGTTGGTGAAGTGTGCTCTGGTTCCATCTGACCATTTCCAAGCATCTCGGTGAAGACCAATCCATAGTGATCCTGATATATTCAGGCCCTGAATCTGCTGGTTCTCTTCCAAGTTTCTCACAATGGCCAGGTCATTGTGATGTTCTTTGCAATACGTGTCAGCCTGGACCCAGTTCATTACAGTGTCGATGTAGGAAAATGTCACATCTGTCCCTAAATGTAGATTAAAGGGATGCTTCAGGAAATTTTGAAAACCATTTTTGTCATTTAATTCAATATAATAAAAATGTATTAATCCAAATGGAAATTCAGTTTCAGTAAAGCCCGCCTAAGAAGACACAACCACAAAAGGGTAAAACACGGACATTATGGCAAATGGCCTGTACTTATAGAGCGCTTTGAAAAAGACAAAGTGTACATGACATTTCTAGTTCTTAAAGTGCAGCAGTGATCAAATATAAACATTGTGGGAGAAAAAAAAACATAGTGCAAAAAAAAACAACAACGCATTGATATGTGTGATATATGTGGGGTGACAGTGGCGTTGGATGTGGGAGTTTGCCCTGAAATCGAAGGATTGACGGTTCAAGCCCCGACTCCGACTTTCATTGTCGTTGTGTCCTTGGGCAAGACACTTCACCTGCATTATCTACTGATGGCGGTCAGAGGGCCCGGTGGCGCCAGTGTACGGCAGCCCCGCTTCTGTCAGTGAGCCCCAGGGCAGCTGTGGCTACAATGTAGCTTGCCACCATCAGTGTGTGCGTGAATGGGTGAATGAATGTAGTGTAAAGCGCTTTGGTCAAGTCTCCTGACTTGAATAAAGGCGCTATATAAGTACAGGACATCTACCATTCACCATTTATGGTCTGTTTGATGCAGAGTCTGTGACATGATTTGGAGTTTTTCAACATTCAGCTATCTGATGGCAATGGCGAAGAAGCTGCTGCAGAACCTCCTGGACCTGCATTGAATGCTGTGAAGCCCCTTCCCAGAGGGCAGCAGAGAGAACAGTCCATGATGGGGGTGAAGGGAAATCAGTTTGTCTGACCTGTCCTCGGACACTTGCCGGATCCCTGCCTGTCTTTGAACTGAACCTGGAACTGTTCCCTGGCTCCGTCCTGGTCTAGTGGGTTAGAGCAGTGCGCTTGTGTTCAGAGAAGGTTGGAAGTACCCAGTCCGAATCACCACAGCCTCCACTCTGGGTTCCTGAATAAAACCCTTAACCCCTGATTGCTCTCCCTGATCATGGCAGCCAACTGCTCCACAAGGGGATGAGTCAAAATGCAGAAAACTGTTTTTTTTCCCATTGTGGGACAATAAAAGGGATTTACATTTCCCTGCAGTACCTCTTTAGACCTCTGACCTCCTGGCACTGACTCCCGAGCACCGGCTTCAACACCGGCTTTGGCTTCGACCGTAGGATTATCCTGTCTTCATTTTTCTACTTGGTTCTGACCTGCCTGACCTCCAAGACTTCAGTACCTTAGACTCTCTGGGCGGCGCCCGCCACATCTTGTTGGCAGCCGACCACCTGGAGCTAAGCTGATCCTCTGGACCTAGACCCAACTTTAAGACCAGGTTGGTGACTCATATATTTACCATCATCCAGGTCAAGGTGTTAGACATTTTTAATCAAAAATAATTGTTTTCTGCAGTTTTTGGTTTTAATCCGTTCAGAAGTTATATATCCAACCAATCTTTTGGTTAAACCAACCAGTCTATTTTGGCAGTGTTTTACCCAATCTATATTGATAAAACAGCAAACCAAAGCAACTTGATCACATTGGTCAAAATACTAGTTAGGTAGCAAAGCAATTTTCAAAAGCTTAACCCAGCTCTTGAAGCTTCAACCATTCAAACAAGTCTTACAGCAGACCCCACTTGCCATTGTAACTGGTCTGCAGAAAGCAATAGTACTAAATACTAATATTAAATCTAAAACCAGTGGCCTCCTCAGATTCTGGTCATTATAGTGTTTAATCTAACCAAAATTGTTTTAACCAAATAGATTGGTTGTTAAAATAACCAATCTTTTCTGCCCCCCAGATTCCATATACTCCGACAGCGCCCCGCTCCACTCCTCCCCGCTGACGCTCGTACGGAAGCGCTTGTCTTTCATGTAAATCAATGAGAGCTGTTCCACATCCACCGCTGCTCCTCCGCACGTCTCCGTCCACGTACATTTTCTCCGTCTGTCCCCAACAAAATACGGAGCCCAGCTATTTTTTGCCAGGTCAAAATCCGCAATTGCAATCGCACCAACAAGGAAAAAGAACAGCGAACAATTCTGGTTCGTCAAATTAAAATATAGTAGCAACAGATCGGTAACTAGAAATTATAGCATAATTCTTATATATTCCAAAAAAACTAACATCATTTTTTAATGATCGGATGCAAAGTATTGGTTATTCACCAACCAGGAAGCAGATTTCTCATCTCCATCAAAATATTTATTTTATACCGAGGGACTTAAAGTTTAATCAAATCCAGTCAAAAGAAACTTTTTATTGCAGGAATGGATGAAGAGATGCTGAGTTTGGGAGTAGAGAACAAAGTTCATAAAAAAAAAGCAGTTTTAAATGATCCTAGTTATCCCTGTTACAAAAATCTAAAAAAAAATTTATATATATATATAGGGTTAGGAATGAGTGACTCTAATTTAATGCTATTAGAAGTTATTAGTGTACATGAAATATGAAGGAGCTGTAATCACAGTTCCATGACTCTTGTACGTATGCAAACACGCGCACACACAGACATATATGTATATATATATATATATATATATATATATATATATATATATATATATATATATATATATATATATATATATATATATATATATATATATATATATATATTAGTGCTGTCAATCGATTAAATTTTTTTAATCGCGATTAATCGCATCAATGCCTGAGTTAACTCACGATTAATCGCATTTTAATCGCAAATTTTTTTTTACTCTCGATGACATACAAAAAATACATACAGGCTAGGTTTGTGCCAATGTTCTTTTTTTTAAATGAAAACAGGTCACAGACACTGATTTATGCCATAGAAACATATGGCAAGAAGATGGGGAGGCATGTAGCAAAAAATAACAAAAAGGCCCTGAAAACAGGCTGATGTAAAAAGACAGTCTTTACAGTTAATACAGTCTTTTGAACAAAGACAAGCATTTTACCCTACTGCTATAAAATTTAGTACAGTTAACATTAGATGTTAATTAACCAAGATAATAATGAACAATTTTCAATCAATACATCAAAATCAATAGACCGACATCACTAGATGGAGGTAGTCTATGCTCTAGAAAGTTACTTTTCAGCCTCTTAACAAAAATGAGAACACACACCCACCCACCCACACACAGACACACCCACCCACACACACACAGACACACACACGATACCGACCTGTGGCATACACAGACAGCAAGAGTGCCGTAGCAGATTCCATTTCACCTCAGTAATCTGTTTTCTCAGCGTATTTCAGGTTGCTACTAGTTACCAGACACTCAACTTGTTTGTTGGTGGTGGGGCTTAAAGAAAAGGCACTAGCGCTACCCAGTGTATGAGCGTCTTTTTCCCTTGAGGAGCTCCGCTCTGGAAGCCTATGTGAAATGCATAGACTGGGGGAAAATAGCCCCGCCTTCCCATGGGCTGCAGCGGGATGTACTTGGAAAATTGTACCATAAAACCACATAGCGTTAATTCAATTCAATTCAATTCAGTTTATTTATATAGCGCCAAATTCACAACACATGTCATCTCAAGGCACTTTACAGTTCAACCAGATCATACAGTCAAATTGATACAAAGTTTTCTATCTAAGGAAAACCAGTGGATTGCATTGACTCATTGACTCAAATACAATCCCCCACACTAAGCATGCTTGTAGCGACAGTGGAGAGGAAAAACTCCCTTTTAACAGGAAGAAACCTCCAGCAGAACCAGGCTCAGTGTGAGCGGCCATCTGCCGAGGCCGACTGGGGTTCAAGGAGACAGAAGCAGAGATACAAAAAGCAGCTGTAAAAGGCGGCCCCGTCCAGGAAACACACAGCCAGGCAGAAGAGCTCCAAGGCAGCTCCCATGCCAGAGGACGAAGAGAGCACATCCACTCAGTCACGGTCAGAGAAACAGGACCACACTGGAAAACAGGCCGATCTCCAACATCTATTAACAAGGGTGTTGATAGAAGCAGCACAGCTGATGTTTTTTTCCAGGATGACGTCACAGCCAAACAGGAACAGACGAGGCAAAGCTACTCTGAGGAAAAGCAGAGAGAGCAGAAGGTTAGAGATTGAACTAACAGATTCTGCAGAATAGGAGAACAGAGAGAGAATGAAGCAGAATGATGAAATGGGGGTCCCTATGTCCTCCAAAAGTCTAAGCCTATAGCAGCATAACTATAGAGATAGCTCAGGATAACCTGAGCCACCCTAACTATAAGCTTTATCAAAAATGAAAGTTTTAAGCCTAGCCTTAAAAGTAGACAGGGTGTCTGCCTCACGGACTAAAACTGGTAGTTGGTTCCACAGGAGAGGAGCCTGATAACTAAAAGATCTGCCTCCCATTCTACTTTTAGAAATTCTAGGAACCACTAGTAAACCTGCAGATTGAGAGCGAAGTGCTCTGTTAGGAACATAAGGAACAATCAGATCTCTGATATAAGATGGAGCTTGGCCATTTAAGGCTTTATATGTGAGAAGGAGGATTTTAAATTCTATTCTTGATTTAACAGGAAGCCAATGAAGAGAAGCCAGGATAGGAGAGATATGATCTCTCTTTTTCATTTTCATTAGAACTCTGGCTGCAGCATTTTGGATCAGCTGAAGGCTTTTAACTACAGTTTGTGGACTTCCTGATAGTAAAGAATTACAATAGTCCAGCCTTGAAGTAACAAATGCATGTACTAGTTTCTCAGCATCACCCCTGGACAGGATATTTCTAATTTTTGCAATGTTCCTCAGATGAAAGAAGGAAATTCTAGAAACCTATTTGATATGGGATTTAAATGACAGGTCCTGATCAAAATTAACACCAAGATTTTTTACTTTATTATCTGAAATCAGTTTAATCCCATCCAAATGAAGTGACTGGCTAATCAATTTCTTTTTCAGAGACTCTGGTCCAAAGACTATAACTTCTGTTTTGTCTGCATTCAGAAGCAGAAAGTTAAGAGTCATCCAGGTTTTTATGTCTTCAAGACATGCCTGTAATCTATGTAATGGGTTAGCTTCATCTGGATTTATAGACAGATATAGCTGGGTATCATCAGCATAACAGTGGAAATTAATCCCATGCTGTCTAATAATTCTACCAATTGGGAGCATGTATAAAGTAAAGAGAATTGGTCCTAGCACTGATCCCTGTGGTACTCCACAGGTAACCTTTGAGCGTGTTGAAGATCTATCATTAACATGAACAAACTGAATTCGATCAGATAGATAAGATTTAAACCAGTCTAGTGCTGTTCCTTTAATTCCAACAAAATATTGAAGTCTTTCTAAAAGAATATTATGGTCAACTGTATCAAATGCAGCACTAAGATCCAACAGGACGAGCACAGATACAAGTCCATTATCTGAGGCCATGAGAATATCATTAGTGACTTTCACCAGAGCTGTTTCAGTGCTATGATGAGCTCTAAAGCCAGACTGAAACTCTTCAAAAAGTTCATTATGGTGGAAGTGATCGCAGACTTGTTTGGCAACTACTTTCTCAAGAATTTTGGATAAGAAAGGAAGATTGGATATAGGTCTATAATTGACCAAGTCATCTGGGTCAAGAGAAGGTTTCTTAAGCAGAGGTTTAATTACAGCAATCTTAAAAGCTTTAGGTACATATCCCTGTAACAGAGATAGATTAATCACATCTAAAATGGAGGAGGAGATCAAAGGGAATACCTCCTTAAATAACCTGGTTGGAACTGGATCTAAAATACAAGTTGAAGGCTTAGATGAAGACAATAATTTTGCTAATTCAGAGAGTTCAACTGGATCAAAGCAGTCTAAACCCGGTTCAGATTCCATGACTACCTCAGGTACAATCGCGGATAGAGGAGTGCTTATGATCTTATTTTTAATAAGATCAATCTTATTTATAAAGAATCCCATAAAATCATTGCTGCTAAGAGCAGGTGGAATGGACGGTTCAACAGAGCTATGGCTCTGGGTGAGTTTGGCAACTGTATTAAAAAGAAATCTAGTTAATCTCACGTTAAAAAAAATTATCGCCGTTAAAATGGCCTTGCGTTAACGTGATAATAACGCGTTAATTTTGACAGCACTAATATATATATATATATATATATATATATATATATATATATATATATATTCTCTAGCTTTTTCTACGGCTTTATAATCAGTTTCATGCAAATTAATCGCGGTATAATATATCTGACAGAATTGTTTTTATAAGCATTTTTTATTAAAGAATTATAAATGCCACGATAAACATATTTAATTAATTTTAGTGCCAATTAAGGCCTTAATTAAAAAAAAAATTGGTTCATTTCCGCATGTTTTGCTCCTTTGAAGTTAATCATCTCGCGCATGCCCTCTACAATCTCCAAGTAACTCAGACCGGAGCGGACGGGAGCCACAGTGGAGGCTGTAGGCTTTGCTTTGCGCAGGCGGTCTGGAGTGCAGCGGGGCGGAGTGGAGCGGAGCGCTGACGGAGTATGTAGGATTTCCGGGTTAGAAAATATCCAAACTGTATTCAAAAAACTGCAGCACTCCTCTAAGCTGTCATGATCTGCTGTGATAGCTGGTCTTAATTACTCATGCCTTTCACCTACTTCACTCTTTCCGGCTCCTAATTATCATTCATCTCATCCACCTGCCAGTTTCCCTTATATTAGGCTCAGTTCCAGCTAACATAGCCAGATCATTATTTGTTTTCTGTTAGTCTGTTTAGTTTCTGGCACGGTTCGTGTCCTGGATCCTGGCGGCCAGTGGAAAGAGGGTTTTGTGTCTATCTCATCTCCTGCTCATCCACTTTTCCTCCCCTGCTGAGTCTTTAGGGATTTTGGCTCTTTACGTGGGGAGGATCAGTTTTTATTCCAGTAAGCCTGGCTCCAAGATGGAGACCAGTTTGAAGGTCCTGTTCAAGTTCTGGTTACACGTCCTGTCGCGGCTACCCTCTTCCACTGAGACTTTTGAGAAATATAACTCTGTCCACCTTGAATATTGTGTCCTGTTGTTCTGAGCCTGACAAAAAAAAATTCTGTTTGAAGAAATTATCTAATTTATTTTGGTCTAAAATCTGAGGATGGAAACAATCTTGAGTCAATTTTGTTAGCTTTCGAAATAATCATTTCATCTATATGCTAATGAAGATTCTCAGTCATCCCGGTCATAGTCATTCCGTAAAAGTTCAAAAAATATCCACTGGACTTGGTTTCCAAGTTTTGAAGACGTTTTGCCACCTCTCCAGGAAGCTTTCTCAAATCTCATTTCATCCAGTAAATATTTATTAAACAAATTTTTTTTTTCAGGTTTCGGAAAAAACAAATCTGCTGCAAGAACAGCAAGAGTGATTTCTAGAAGTAAAAAGGTGGCTACCTCTTCTGTTACTAGTATTATTGACCTGCCAAAAATGAATCCAAGAGTTATACAGTTCAACTGAAACAAAAAACCTAACCTAATCCTTTAGAAAAGAGAAGTTACCTTTTGCAGAAAACTCAAATTAAATTAAGTTGATAAATACGCTTAAAGAGAAGAAACTGTCATGTTGAGGTCAGTTGAGAGAAAGAGACCACCAGAAGAATTACAAACCCTTCATTTTCACCTAAATTCTCACCGTTGAAATCAGAGCAAACTGGATTTAAGGTCAAAGAACATGGCACATCGTCCCAGAGTCCGTCATCATTTATCGTTGCACAGCTTTCTCTTCCATCACTGTTGTTTGGAGCTCCACTTGCCCAGTTCCTGTACATCTCCTCACCCGGTTGGTAGACACTAGTGTTTGAAAATGACCACCTCCAGGTGTTCAGATTCTCATACAATCCAATCCAGGTAGGCTGAAATCAAGGGTTTACATGTCATTTACTATTTTGTTCATTTAATTAGCATTAAATGAAACCAACTTACATCTGATCAAATCTTTTTGCACTTTCTAACAGTGCATTGAAATTTTTATGTGGTTTGTAGATGTGTCTGGATGAGGATGTTTGTTATCAAGCTAATAAAAGCTCACTAAGAAAAGTTGAGTAAAAAGTGTTCCAATGAATACCGGGCATTAGTCTGTGCTAACCTGTGCTGCTACAACTTATTTGATTCAGGACAAATGTTATTTCTTGCTTTCACATTATCTGATTTCCATGTACTCTTGCCCAGGAGGGTTTTTGCTGTCCAAATATAAATTTGGTTCATGATCTTTGGAGGTAACCTTCCTGATACACTCACGTCATGATCTGCACTGTCTTGAATGCCATTAGACCTAAGAGGCTTCTCTGTAACATAACCATATTTGATGCCTTCTTCAAATGGTTTGTTTATAAAGTAGTGGTACCTGTTGCCCCTAACTAGAAAATCATGTAGTTTTGACTGGTAGTCCACCAGTGTGTAAATATTGAGAGTGTTGGGAGCTGGAGAAGTTCCACCTTTCTCCAGCAGAGTCCGCCGTGGATCCTTCTGAGGGAGCCTCCTGCACAGCTGCAGCCCATCAAGATCATCAGAGGATCCACTACATAAGCTGTCTTCAGACCTTGCCTCAACGCCGCAGTGTTGATCCAGTTGGTCAGCACCTAAGCCTAGAACCTCAGTGTAACTTTGTGACTTTGAATCCAGCCTGGATTCTAACCGTTGTCTCTGTTTTCCAGGAAACCAGTGTCTCCTCTGTGAAGCTCATGAAGAGCTAACCTGCCGAGCCGACCCTCTGAGACAAACCTGAAGAATCTTTGAGAACCTCCATGCAGCTCTGGACTAAGAGCTGGAAAACCCAAACCCAAGGTCTGATCATTATAAGACGTGAGACGCTGAAGCAGCAAGCGGACTCTCCTGATGAACTCCTCTCCAGATCCAACAGTGACTCTCCCAAAGTAATCCTCAAGAACCCTCAAGGTACAATCAGTAATCTTCAGGAAATCAAGCTTCAGCTTGCAACGCTAACTGATCTGTCTCTCACGCAGACTCCGGTGAACCAGTGTCCAGGCCCGATCCTGAACCAGTACATTCTGTGTGCTTGTGCAAAAATAAACTTGTCGAACTTTTATCCCTGTGTCCGTCAGTGGTGTTCTGCATACTTGGGTCGCTATTAGTGAACCCATCATGACAGAGAGGGATGTGTACCATGGGTGGAGTTGCTACAACAGTATTGAGAGTTTGGTAAGAAGAAGTTTTCCCTATCATTGTGCAAGGGGAAGCCTTCCCCACCAACAAGACCCTTAAGAAGATAACAGTGTGGCATTATTTTTAGCAGCTGATATAAGCCAGAGCACCTCATGAGCTGTTTTTGTTCTTACATAGTCACACATCTAATTTCAGCCCTTTCGCACGATCGGCTAATTTTGACAACACCAAATGAAAATGCTGTTCCTGACACACACAGGTGGAGTCACAGCATTGTTTCTTTTCTACTTCTCTATAAAGCACACCCACATTGTTGTGGCCTGAGTATCTATTCTCTTGTGTGACATGGCAACATCAGATTTGGTCAATCTGATCATTTATAAGAAAGGGAGAAATTAATAGTCGCTCTGAATGTGAGAGGGGGAAAAGAAACAGGGGTCTAAATGAGGAAAATTGCTGGAAGGAAGTGAGATACAGATGAGAGGAGTGGAGAAAGTTTCTGCAGGAGGCAGCTAATGTGAAAAATGAACCTTTATGGGGGGTACATAAATCATTAGTGCTAATCTATTAGAGTTAAAACACCCATCTCTTTAGAAGTAATCCTCACCTATTTTGCATGCAAGCAAATAACGTAGGAACTGTAAGCCCAAACTGCATGTGTGATACATTATTTGAAAGCTAACACTTCTAGTTTCTGAAAATATTAATGGAAATAGTGTGACTAAAACAGCAGTAATAAAGACATGCTTGAGAATAGGCATGTCTCTTTGCATTGCATTTGTTCTATATCATGCCAACCACTAATGCAGAAATTTTCAGACCTCTAGCTACAACAGTTCCAGAGCTGTGGGGCTTTGAGCTTTTGGTGTCACCAGTGTCTCCATACCCTATGCAGATATTGCACCAAAAACCAAACATTTGCAGCTAGAAGAGTAATTTACCACATTAGTAATGTATAGAGTGTATTTCTTTGAAGTTAAGTACAGTGCTTTTCCTTAAAAAATAAGGACATTTCAATGTGACCCCAAACTTTTAAACGCTAGTGTATATATATATATATATATATATATATATATATATATATATATATATATATATATATATATATATACAGAAGCTATATATGTATATATATATATATATGTATATATATATATATATATATATATATATATATATATATACACAGAAGCTATATATGTATATATGTATATGACTATATATATATTTTTTCCCATTATCCCAAGAAATTACAGTGAACTGTTGTTTACATAACTGCGATTCTAATTTACCATTTTAGTCGCATTTGCTTTCGTTTCAAGGATCTTGAGAATCTCCATGTTCTTAATGGTTACCAGGTCTGTGTATGTTTCCCTGCAGTAACGCTGGGCTTCTTGCCAGGTCTTTTGCTCATAAACAAAGTAGTATTCACGGGTTGAAAGTGAGTTGATGGCACACAACACTGCAGAGAAACAAACAAGAAGAAAAAGTAAAATAATGTAAGTTCTATCCTATGTAGGTCAAGTATTGAAAAAGTAAACATGAAAATAAAAGATCTCGAGAGACACTTCTTTCAGTAGGGGGTTCAACAAAAATAAAGCCTGTGTTTCAGGAATGTGAAATTATATTTTTAGACTTACCTGATGCAGCAGTGATGAGCAGAAGGAGTTTCTCCATGTTGGCAGACTGGTTCTGTTTCTGACATGGGAGAAGACAACTGCTTAAACAAATATATATTATCTACTGGACATCTGATTATTCAAATGGTTTGCTTTGGATCTGATTGTGCATATCCTGATGGATTGGCAAGTCAAAACAATTCAAACCAGTTTTATTTACATAAACAAGGTCACAAATACTAAGAGTTGTGCTTAAAGACACAGGTTACACCCTGTTTTATTTCTCTGGATGTTTGACACTTTCTGAATTCTAATTTCTTCAACATCCTCTAGTCTTAACAGCAACAATAGCAACTGATAAGAAACCAGTGACATGGTCTTGGCACTGATGGTTGGCAGTTTAATTTACTACTGACATCTGTCTAACGCTTATGCTTATTTTTTCCACTTGGTTCCTGCTGCTATTCATGCTGCTTGTTTGCCTTCCATTGGCGCCATATTGTTCGAGCTGTTTGGTGAGAGTAACTCTACCAATCTATTTATTGTTCTGTGATTCTGATTCTGACCTGTTTTCTGCCTTTAGACATCCGAGTTTTGCCTTGCCCTTGTCTGCTCTGTCAGTTTTGATTCTGCTGGTTATGACTTTTTATCTCCCCAGCTTTTACTGTCGTTACACAGTCACAAGTAGAGATCAACAAAATCTATTTAACCTATCTCCTTGGGAAGCAGTGGGTTGTGCAGTAACTAATGGCAGAATCTATGGTTATGTCAGATATTGTAGCTCTTAAAGTAGGACCCCAATGCAGACAGGGAAGCAGAAACAGTACCGTGAGTTGAAGAATTTAATCATAACTGGGGAAAGGAGACCAAAGCACTTTATATATGCAGTCAATCACCCATTCAGTGATGCTGGCAGTCTAAATCATAGACAAGGATGCCCTGGGGCTGGTCGACAGAAGCAAGGTTGGCCTACACTTTACCAGGCCCTCTGACCTCCATTAGTGGGAAATGCAGGCAAAGTGTTTTTCCAAAGGACACAACGACATTGGAAGCCAATGCTGGGGTTTGAACCGACAACCCTTAGGTTGCAAACTACTGTAACTGATGCCTCTGTCAATGCCAATGAAGGAGGGGGGAGAGATGGCTTGCATAGGATTTCAGTAAAGTGACAGGTGGAATAAATCAACGGATCACGTAGTAGTGGAGGCTGAAAGTGGAAACTAACACATTATAAAATTAATCATTGACATGGAGAGGAGGAGATGGTTTAGCAGACGAGGAGTAACTTTTTAAATCAGATTTCAGTTCATATTATTTACTCTTTACTCTTAGTGATGAACTGGATATTAATAGCTGGTTGTCTAGGTGGTGCTCTGAAAATAATGTGGGCTAGATTAATAATTGGCAATCCTTTTGGGGAAAGCCAGGTCTGATTCAGAGAGACAGCATCCATCCCACCCTGGATGGTGGAGCTCTTCTTTCTAGGAATCTGGCCAAAAGTATTAGTGCTCCAAAACACTAACAACCAAGGCTACAGACCAGGAAGCAGAGTCATAGTTTAACCACCTCTCTGCAGCTTCTCTACTGTTACCCACTCATTACTCCATCCAGACAGTGTCTTGCCCACGACCAAAACCAAATAATTTAGAACATAATCTTGATTAAATTAAATCTTGATAATCTAAACAAAATTATAATATCACCCTAATTGGGGGAAAAGTTAAAGCAATTACATGTGGTTTTTAACATAAGATCTTTCTTTAAAAAGTCTGCTAGTTAATGACTTGATTTGTGATAATCACATTGACTTACGTCGCCTTACAGAAACTTGGCTGCAGCAAGAGGATTATGTGAGCAGGAAATTAGGAAACTCCTTCAAGCTATTTAAATTTTCACATCCCCAGAAGTTCTGGGCGAGGAGGAGAAGTAGCAACAATCTTTCAGTCTGACTTACTGATTACTTTAAAGGCAGTTAATACTTACAACTCTTTTGAACATTTAACCCTTAATTTCCCTCATCCAAATTTGCAAATCAAGAAAACCTCTTTGTGTAACTTTGTATCGTCCACCAGGACCTTACTCTGAATTTTTTTATGAGTTTTCAGAGTTCCTTTCTGATTTGGTGTTGAATATTGACAGGGTCATCATAGTGGGAGATTTTAACATCAATGCTGAAATTGAAGGTGTGAGCTTGAGTGCAGCCTTTATTTCCATCTTAGATGCTTAATGACTTTGTTCAAAATGTGAATAGCCCCACACATTCTCATTTTCATACTTTAAACCTTGTCCTGACATATGGCATTGAACGTGAAGAAATAAAAGCATTTCCTCACAACCCTGTCCTTTCTGACCACTTTTTAATAGCCTTCAGGGTTAATTTAACAGAGTTCACTTTAGCCAATCATTATCAGATAGTGCAGTTATAAATTTTAAAGAATCTGTTTCACTTTCTCTATGCTCTGTGTCGCTGATCAGTACTTAGAACTTAGACTTAGACAAACTTTATTGTAATTTTGTAAACACAGGGTGTATACGAAATGAAATTTTGTTTTGTACAGCTCTCAAGACATTGACATTTTTGGGATTGTCAAGAGCTGTACTGCCGCCTTAGCTGCAGAGGGCAAAAGTTTAGTATATTCCCATTCAAAGGTTTACGATGATGTTGATTATGTTCCTAGTTCTCTACATACTGCCTTAGACAACGCAGCCCCTTTTAAATAGATACACTTTAAAAATAGAAAGCTTGCTCCCTGGTTTAATGCAGAGCTAGGCAATCTGAAGCGAAATGCTAGAACTGGAGAGAAGATGGCGCACTACACGCCAACGGGAATGTAGATTTTGGAAAAATAGTTCACTGCTGTATAAGACGACCCTTCATAAAGCAAGAGGAGCATAATTCTCCTCATTAATAGAAGAGAATAAGAATAATCCTAGATATGTTTTTAATACAGTTGCCAAACTCACCAAGATTGATAGCTCTATTGAACCGTCCATTCCATCTGCTCATAGCAGTGATGATTTGTTTTTATTCAGTTTAAATAAGATTTATTTTATTAAAAATAAGATCATTAACACTTCTCTAACTATGATTGGTTTATATCTGGAAGGTGAGGCAGCATTTGAGGTAGCCATGGAATCTGAACCGGGTTTAGACTGCTTTGATGCAGTAAACTTTCAAAGTTAGCAAAACTATTGTCTTCATCTAAGCCTTCAACTTGTATGTTAGATCCAGTTCCAACCAGGTTATCTCCTCCTCCATTTTAGATGTGATTAATCTATCTCTGTTACAGGGATATGTACCAAAGGCTTTTAAGGTTTTTGTAATTAAACCTTTGCTTAAGAAACTGTCTCTTGACCCATATAACTTGGTCAATTATAGACCTATATCCATTCTTCCTTTTTTACCTAAAATTCTTGAGAAAGCAGTTGCCGAACCAATGTGGGACCACTTACAGCATAAAGAACTTTTTGAAGAGTTTCAGTCTGGCTTTAGAGCTCATCATAGCACTGAAACAGCTCTGGTGAAAGTCACTAATGATATTCTCATAGCCTCAGATAATGGACTTGTATCTGTACTTGTCCTGTTAAATCTCAGTGCTGCATCATATACAGTTAATCATAATATTCTTTAGAAAGACTTGAATATTTTGTAGGAATTAAAGGAACAGCACGGTTTAAATCATATCTATCTGATCGATTTTTAGTTTGTTCTCATTAATGAGAAATCTTCCTGATGCTCCAGGATTACCTGTGGAGTACCATGGGGACCAGTGTTAGGACCAATTCTCTTTATTATATATATGTTTCCAATTTGTAGAGCCACTGGAGTTTGTTTCCAAGTTTGAAGATGTTTCGCTCCCCATCCAGGACGCTTTCTCGATTCAAAATGTCTGGATTGGCATTGAGTTTGGGGCTTTATAAAGTGGACCTAAAACAAAGCCTTGTTTTTGCTTAGAAACATGCAAATTTAACCTGATGAGTAGTAACCCCTTTAGAATGATGGTTGTTTGGTTCTATTGTTACTCTGTAATACCCGAAATCTTTATATGATTCTGAAAGGGTGTTTGTTAAAGGGGATTGTTCACCTGGCTGGAAAGGGGAGGTGCTCTGTTCCACTTTAATGGGATGTGGATTGCGATGACAAATACACTCAATTGCTGAATTGTACGTTTTTGAGAGCAGGAATCTGAATCCACCCCCTCTGTTTAAGGTTTGTTTTTATCTCTTAACTTAACCACCTATTTGCTTTGTCCAAAATAAGAACAAGGCTCCTCTCCTGTGGAACCAACTACCAGTTTTAGTCTGTGAAGTAGACACTGTCTACTTTAAAGTGTAGGCTTTTTGATAAAGCTTATAGTTAGAGTGTTTGAGGTTATCTTGAGCTATCTCGATAGTTATGCTGCTATTGGCTTAGACTGGTGGAGGACATAGGAACAATTATTTTTCATTTTGCTTCATTCTATCTCTATTCTCCCACTCTGCAGAATTTGTTAATTCAATAACATTATGCTCGCTCTGCTTTTTCTCATAGTAGCTTCATCTGGTCTGTTCCGTTTGGCTGTGACTCCATCCTGGAGAGAAATACACCTTTGTTTATAGAGGACTAAGCTCAGCGTATAGTTCAGTGTAGTCTGTTTTTTTCTGTCTGTGACTTACTGGATATGCTCTTTTAGTCCTTGACATGGGGGCTAGCTAGGAGCTCGTCTGCCTGGCTGTCTGTTTCCTGGACGGGGCCACAAGTGGAGCTGGTTGACAGTTGCCTTTTGTATCACTGCTTCTTTCTGTATGTCTGCTTCTGTCTCCTTTAACCCCAGTCGACCTGAGCAGATGGCCGCTCACACTGAGCCTATTTTTGCTGGAGGTTTCTTCCTGTTAAAAGGGAGTTTTTCATCTTTACTATCGATACAAGCATGCTAAGTGCGAGGGATTCCCTTCCAGTCAATGAGTCGATGCAATTAACTGGTTCTCTTAAGATAAAAAAACGTTTCATGAATTTGACTGTATGATCTGGTTGAATTGTCCTTGTAAAATGTTTTTAGATGACGTGTTGTGAAATGGTGCTACATAAATAAACTCAATTGAATATAATTAAATAAATAGGATCATAGGGAAGAATTACTGGTCTCAAGTTACAGACCTAAGATCACTCTACAGACACCAGAAATGTAAGCTCTGGGCTGGATATGGGTGTAAAACTGCTCTGGGGCATAAAAGGATTTTTGCAGGTCTTCAATTGCATCATCGTCATCGTTTTTGACAACATTTCTTTTTAGCACACGTCTTTTTTTAGTAGACAAAAATAGCACAACACCTTCATGAATGTTTTCAATGCCCACAAGGTCAGTGATGACGCACTCTATCTGGTCTGAAGGACAATCTGCATGTGCAGGGTGTATTTACATATATTTGCATATTTAGAAGGTTCCACGTCAAAAGGACAAATATTATTTCCTCATTCCACCTTAAATGGGCTCTGCAAAGGTTTCTGTCTCATCACAGCTAGTTTCTCTCCACCAAGAAAACCTGAGATGATCATTCACTGGTTAAATGAAGAGGTAAATATATTGTGAAATTAACATTTTACAAATGTTATTCTCCACAAACAGTTTTGGGAAAAATAAATATTATTCCCCCGTTTTAATGGCTATATTTCAGAACATCAAGGATTTTCTCCTCATTCCTTCCTAATCTGCTAGTGTCCCAATACTTTCCACCTATATGGGAAACAGTTCATCTGGTCTTTTTGTCTTCGATCCAGGCCATAGGTTATTGATATGATGGCAGATTCTGAGTTGGGAAATCTGAACTTTCCATAAAAATTAAAAAAATATCCACTGGACTTGGTTTCCAAGATTTGAAGACGTTTCGCCACCTCTCCAGTGAGCTTTCTCAATTCAAATGTCTGGATCCGCAGTGACTTTGAGTCTTATATAGACAAAGCCAAAATCTGAACTTCCCTTAGCTCAACACTGATGGTCAACCAATCAGAGAAGCTACCTAGCAGTGTCAGGGTTCTGCCCTCTGATTAAGTTTATTTTTTGTTTCTTTGTATTTGCAGTTGTTTTCTGTCAGTGTTTAGGTCTTGAGTTACTCTGTTGCTCACTTGCGCTTGTTCCATTTCCCCTTGGATTCCTTCTAGTTCCACTCACACCTGCTCCATATTAAACTCATTAGCCATTACTTTGTTCTGTTCCCCCATATATACTCCACATCTGCAGTCACTCAGTGCTGGTTTGTTTTTGTTTTAGTGCTTCCCCATTTCTCCATGTGAGTTTTCCCTCATGTAATCTTATTTTTGGTAGGCATTACTTTGTTTTTTATTTTTTTTTATTTTTTTATTTCTGCCTCAGTTGCCTGATTAAATCAGCATAACTCACCTCTGCCTCCTGATCTCTGCATTTGGATCCTCACAAATCACTCAACCAAGGAGACACGGTGACAGTCAATACTACATGATCTCTGCTTCTGCATATACAAAATTAATACATATAAAGGGGATCAATTCAATTCAGTTTATTTATATAGCGCCAAATTCACAACACAAGTCATCTCAAGGCACTTTACAGTTCAACCAGATCATACAGTCAAGTTGATACAAGTTGTTCTATCTAAGGAAGACCAGTTGATTGCATACACTCATTGACTCAAATACAATCCCTCACACTAAGCATGCTTGTAGCGACAGTGGAGAGGAAAAACTCCCTTTTAACAGGAAGAAACCTCAAGCAGAACCAGGCTCAGTGTGAGCGGCCATCTGCTGAGGCCCACTGGGGTTCAAGGAGACAGAAGCAGAGACACAAAAAGCAGCTGCAAAAGGCGGCCCCGTCCAGGAAACACACAGCCAGGCAGACGAGCTCCAAGCCAGCTCCCATGCCAGAGGACGAAGAGAGCACATCCACTCAGTCACGGTCAGAGAAACAGGACCACACTGGGAAACAGGCTGATCTCCAGCATCTATAAACAAGGGTGTAATGGCAGCAGCACAGCTGATGTTTCTCTCCAGGATGGCGTCACGGCCAAACAGGAACAGACGAGGCAAAGGTACTCTGCGGAAAAGCAGAGAGAGCATAATGTTAGAGATTGAACTAACAGATTTTGCACAGTGGGAGAATAGAGACCGAATGAAGCAGAATGATGAAAAAGGGGTCCCTATGTCCTCCAGCAGTTAAGCCTACAGCAGCATAACTATAGAGATAGATCAGGATAACCTGAGCCACTCTAACTATAAGCTGTTGGGATCCAGAGGCTTGCCCACCAGAGGGCGCCAAGGATCCTTTCCTGAGGGCTTGTGCTTACCTGAAACACCTGTCTTTAATCTCCTCATCAGCCTTGGGCCTACTTAAGGGGGAGGAGACTAACACTCCGGTGCCAGAGTGTTTGCCAGTTGCGGTTAGCAAGCCTGAGCCAACCTGCCTGTCTGATACTCTGACTCCCTGAAAACCTGAACCTGATCTGATTTCTCCTTTCTGCTTCCCAGGTTGAACCTGCCTGAAACCAGAAACCCTGAACAGTTTCTCTGTTGGAAATCTGCCTGTCTGATCTCTGAAAGAACCCTGGAGAATAATTCCTGTCAAAGACCTGCCTGCCCGCTCTCTGAAGAATCTGGAAGGGAAACTCAAATCTGTGATCTGCAAACACTCAAACCTAGCTCTGCCTCCGCCAAGCCCTCAGCCTGCCAACAGCCTCTGGACCCTCAAGGTTCCCCCCTTCAGCCGCTAAGCTCAAACTCCAGAAAAGGTACTGTCCTGCTCACTCACATCCTGCAAATTACCTGGACATCCACTAACTCCCCTGTCCCCCTCTGCAGTGAACCCACTCGTGACCAGTCCTGGATCTGATTAACCCCTGGATCTGTTTATTCATTGTACAGAGTTGTTTCAATAAACCCTTGAACTTTTCTCCTGCTTCAGTGTTTTCTGCATGTGGGTTAGGAACCTTAAGCCAAACATGACATAAGCTTTATCAAAAAGGAAAGTTTTAAGCCTAGCCTTAAAAGTAGACAGGGTGTCTGCCTCACGGACTAAAACTGGTAGTTGGTTCCACAGGAGAGGAGCCTGATAACTAAAAGATCTGCCTCCCATTCTACTTTTAGAAATTCTAGCAACCACTAATAAATTTAATATGTTTTACCTAGAAATTCAGGAGAAATTATTTTTGTGTACTCTGATGACTCTGATTATAACTTCACCAAAATAGCTTCTCACTGAACTTGTCACAGTTCAGTGAGTTTTTAAGACCTACTCTGAGTAGAAAATATTGAAACCTGTCAGTGAAGACTTTTTCATTTTATATTCTGGTTCTTGCAGTTTTTACTCCAAACTTATAAAAAAATTTAGATTCTTTTAACCATTATGGTCGATAGCGGGAAATCCTTAAAACCCTGGTTGGCCTAAGAGAACTTTTATTAGTGGGGGAATCTGACACTCTGAACATCAACAGTATATTTAAGTAATGTCATTATTGTGAAAAAGTGTCTGCCCAGAAGATGTTTTAATGTGTACTGTTGAACTGTAGAGTCAAAGTGAAAGCACAGGCCATTGAACTTTTTTTGTTAACTCCAACATCCAAAGGCCAAACACAAACACGAGAGGCAAAAAATCCTTTTAGGAATACCAATAAAAGGAAAATTCAAGTCTGCCATAAACATCAAATCCATGCAACACCAACAGTTAAGAAAAACACAATGACTAGGGTAAGGTAGGGTGAAGGGTTAGGGATTCTGAAAATAGGGAAGCTCTGTCGCCAAAGATTTTGCAAATAATTGAATAAAAATTTTATTTTTGCTTTCATGGTGTCCAGATTGGTGAATACTGTAAAGCTCATTAAATGTATTCTTTCTCCAGCTAAGCTGTATAAACATGTCATCCTGACTGTTGACCCTGGTTTTCCACAATAGTTTGACCTTAGTATCAACAGGAAGTCTTTCAAGTTTTTTTTTTTCTGTAGGTTGCGTATAAATCAATTGGTGAGCTGGGGAGGACAAAGTAGTTGTTAGATAGAGCACCTGAGAGGCATGGGTGGTCCTGGACTCAAGGAATCAGGCCCTGCATGGCTCAGGAAGTTCATACTCTCCTTTAGGTTCATTTGAAGTGGAGTGAAACCTGTATGTATCCTGTGTAGCAGGAAGAGAGGGCAATATTTCCAATCTTGGATTCTTGTTCACTGACTTTCTAGGAATTTGGGGACAAACTTTGGGAGTTTCTGAAGAAGCCAGTTGGTGTGTGACATTACAGGTAAACCTCAGAGTATTTGGAGGAATCCTTCTTAGACAGGTAATCATTTGTCCAAGGGAATGCAAATGGTCAAAGCCATGAGAGTAGAGACAGGACAAATGATCGAGGGGAGAAACTAGTGTACAGCACCCGAAAATCCAGAGTCAAAGCCAGTTGATCCGAAAACCAGAGACAATTTAGGGAAAAATCACAGAACGGGTCAGGGCACAGAAACAACTCCTTATGAGAGATCCAATAGGGATCCGGTAGGCTCAGAGAATCAGGAAGTAGAATCTTGTAAGAATCAGGCAAGTAGGCAGGTAACAAGAATGCTGGATTAAACTCACCGATGGCTTGTAATAATCTGGCACCAGTGATTGGTCTGAGAGCTGGTTATATAGTCAGAAGAACAGACATATCTGAGGGAGGCTGGTTGGGATCTGACAGACGTGTTGAATGATGAATTAAACCAGCACTAGTGCCAAGAATATTTCAGTATTGACCCTGCTATAGAAAAAATCCACACAGGATATCGATAAAAGCAGATTAAAATATCTTTAGGTTTCTGTCATGGTTTTAGGTATTTGTCTAACCCACATGCTGAACCAGGGTTCCTACAGCATAGGGCAAGTTAAATTCAAGACTTTTTAAGACTTTTTAATGCCACTTGAAATAAAAATTAAAGACCAAATTCACAAGAAACACAAGAAAAACCTGCTTGCAACAACTTAACCCAAAGGTTTATTTTAACATAAACCACTGCACTAATGTTTCAAATTTTGAAAAGCTTCCCATACAGGAAGAAAGCTAAAAACAGACAAATGACAGATATATTTCAATCTGAAAAACTCACACAGAGAGAAAAGATAATTAGAAGAATTTATTGATAAGAAAGTATAGTCTTTGGCGCTCAGACCTCGGCAGGAACATTCATGCTGAATTATGCTTTAACATGCATGAGTAGATGAATGTGAATAGGGATGATCCCCCCGGGCCTGAAACTGGTGGTGGTTTAATCCGAGCTGGTTGACAAGGTGATCTGCTGGGCAGAATTGTGGGACTAGAAGACTGAGGGAGCTGACGCCGGGGCTTCACTCAGACTCGGGATATAGAGGTCCTGCTTGGTGATGCAGGTACCGTGAACTGTCCATGATGAGCAAGCATGAAGCGACAGTGGAGAGGAAAAACTCCCTTTTGGGAAGAAACCTCTGGCAGAACCGGGCTCAACATGGTGGTCTTCTGCCGGACCAATGCGATGAGACGAGGGATGGTGACAACTGGGATTAATACTCTCTGATGAAGTTGAGGTAAAGTCGTGTCATGGAAGACGATTCGGCTGCGATGGCGGAGAAGGGGATGGAGGTGGGTGAATTGTCGTCTGGATCGAAATCCGACATTGCGATTGCAGGATAGCGGCTGTGGTGAGATTTGAGGGAGTTTATAAAGTGGAAGCAGGACGCTGATTGGGCTTCGTGGTGGAGTAGTTCAAAGCTGATTGGCTCGCTTCGGAGACGGATCGGCTTCTGATGATGTGAGGTAAGTCAGAGTTTCTTCAATTGAACTTTCGCTAGAGCTTCATTTCAATCTGAAAAACTCACACAGAGAGAAAAGATAATTAGAAGAATTTATTGATAAGAAAGTATAGTCTTTGGCGCTCAGACCTCGGCAGGAACATTCATGCTGAATTATGCTTTAACATGCATGAGTAGATGAATGTGAATAGGGATGATCCCCCAAAAAGCCGAGGTCGAGGCTGGAGAGTCCGTATGCTCGTAGGGCATACGCTAGGGACAGAATAAAGAATGCGTAATGAAATGCTGAGAAGGTTTGCAAACAACTTACCGAGCCAGGTGTTGATGAGGATGGCGACCACGGTTGACACCGAGAACTTACCGATGATGATTTACCCATGATGATGATGATGAACCCATGATAATGAACCCATGATGATGATGATGAACCCATGATGATGATGATGATGGACCCATGATGATGATGGACCCATGATGATGATGATGATGAACCCATGATGATGATGGACCCATGATGAAGATGGACCCATGATGATGATGATGGACCCATGATGAAGATGAACCCATGATGATAATGATGATGAACCCATGATGATGATGATGGACCCATGATGATGATGATGATGGACCCATGATGATGATGATGATGATGGACCCATGATGATGATGGACCCATGATGATGATGATGATGAACCCATGATGATGATGGACCCATGATGAAGATGGACCCATGATGATGATGAAATGGACCCATGATGATGATGATGATGATGATGGACCCATGATGATGATGATGGACCCATGATGAAGATGAACCCATGATGATGATGATGATGAACCCATGATGATGATGAACCCATGATGATGAACCCATGATGATGATGATGATGATGGACCCATGATGATGATGGACCCATGATGATGATGATGATGAACCCATGATGATGATGATGGACCCATGATGATGATGATGATGATGGACCCATGATGATGATGATGGACCCATGATGAAGATGAACCCATGATGATGATGATGACGAATCCATGATGATGATGAACCCATGATGATGAGGAACCCATGATGAAGATGAACCCATGATGATGATGAAGATGAACCCATGATGATGATGATGATGAATCCATGATGATGATGAACCCATGATGATGAGGAACCCATGATGATGATGATGATGATGATGATGAACCCATGACGATGAACCCATGATGATGATGAACCCATGATGATGATGATGATGATGATGAACCCATGATGATGATGGACCCATGATGATGATGATGAACCCAAGATGATGATGATGATGATGAACCCATGATGATGATGATCCCAAGATGATGATGATCCCAAGATGATGATGATCCCAAGATGATGATGATGATGATTATCCCAAGATGATGATGATGATGATGATGATGATGATGAATCTTGCGGATGAGTCCATATAACATGACGGGATACAGACACATGACGAGACGCAGACATGGTGCATATTGATGCATTGGAAATGCAGCAAAATGGCGTAGGGATGCATGACGAGACACGACGAGACACAGATAGGGAGCATGTAATGCTTTAGGGGATGAATCTTGCGGATGAGTCTGATAATGAATCTTGCGGATGAGTCCATATAACATGACGGGATACAGACACGGACGAGACGCAGACATGGTGCATATTGATGCATTGGAAATGCAGCAAAATGGCGTAGGGATGCATGACGAGACACGACGAGACACAGATAGGGAGCATGTAATGCTTTAGGGGATGAATCTTGCGGATGAGTCTGATAATGAATCTTGCGGATGAGTCTGATAATGAATCTTGCGGATGAGTCCATATAGAACATATAACATGACGGGTTACAGACACATGACGAGACGCAGACATGGTGCATATTGATGCATGAAAAGGCAAGCAAACATGACGAGACACAGACCAGACGTAACGTGACACAGGAGAATGCATATAAATGCCTGTCATAAAGGTGAGATTGCATGAATGCGAGCCAGAATGAAGATAGCATGAATAGCAAGGAGACGGCATGGAAGACTGCATGAAGCAGGGAATAATGAAGATGACTGATAAGGAGTGGGAGTAGAAAATGAGTTAGAGGATAATCGTGATTAGGTCAGAAAATTATGAAAATGAGTTGAACCACCACCAGTATTTGTAATAGAGTTACCTAGAGGCAGAGAGCACTGAGCTGAGAGATTGGTGAGAGTTCTGGGCGGATGAATGAGGTATAGGCTGGTAAGCCATCGGCCCAGCGCTAAGGGAAGCCTCGGAACCCCGCGAGTAGCTGCATGCAGCTGCTCGGTCCAGAACGAATGCCCAGATTACCTACTAGAGGGAAGGCCACGTGATTCTAAGAGTATCCTGAGGTGGTGAAGAACCATGAGTAGACGTAGGGTAACGCTTGGGCGAATAAAAGTGCTGAATGCCTGAACATGACGCGCCGAGATGATGAAACGTTCATGACTGCTGCCAGTGATGCTTCGATGAAGCATGAGAGACTGGGAGGAGGAGTGACTTATTAGTGGCTTCGACTACTACGAAGTTATCGCAGTGGGCGGACGCAATTCCTTCCCAAAGCCCCACGATGCAAGCTAGCTAGGGTTAGACCTCACACAAGCATAATGGGTGTGAATAAAAGAGGCCATGAACCCGTGAACCACCTGTCCTGAAGAACCCCCCAAAACCTACGGATGCGGCATCCGTAAAATTTGAAGCATGGCAGAGATAGATAATGTCGACATAGAAAAGAAATTTGTTCCAATTAGAAGCAGTCAGACCAGAGATCCGAACGGCAGCCTACGTTCAGTAATCTGACCAAGGAGAGGGGATCAAGCAACTGGAAATGAAGGCGCGGAAATCTGGCCTTGAGAAATAAGCGCATGGCAAATTAGCTGACCTAGCAAGAGCGCAATTGGCATTTAGAAATGACTGATTGAGAACATCAGTTTTTTTTTTTTTTTTTTTTTTTTTTTTTTTTTTTTTTGGCCAATAGAAAGATCTCTGGTAGATGGAGATCGGATGATTTAAGGAAAACTGTGACGTCAACTGCTGATGCGACCTGCTGATCGACTCAGGGGAGGGGAGAATAAGAGACTAAATTAAAATATTCCCCTGAATAATTAGAACGAGGCTAGTGAAAATATCAGCATGTGTGTTAATATAAGTATGCCTGATAGGCAGACGAAGCATAAGAGCAAACTCAAATAGATAGAAAATTATGAATGAAAAAATGGCTGAATACGTCTTACCCTAAGGCTGGCCCGACGGGCGTTCCCTAATGTGAATGAGGGGAGGGGGAGGTCCGTCTGAGCAGACAGCGGCAGGGATGACGTGGCAGTGCAGGGATTCCCACGTTGGAGCGTGCGGACAGCGTCGAAGGATTGAGTGAGAGAGTCCGGTGGAGCGGAGGGAGGCTGAGAGCCGTTAAGCACCAGAAGGACTAGACGGGGAGCTGCTATGAATCAGGAAGCTGAAAAGCTCCAAGGCTGCATCGAAACGATGAGAAGGAGCGGGCGCAGCGGTGACTGCTGCTGGGACAGATCCGGGAGGCCTTCTGCGCCTGGCGAGGGGAGCGGGGGACTGCATGTCTTTTGCGGCCAGGAATCGGAGCGGATTGAAGCGGAAGGCGAGGGAGATGAGTCACGAGGAGGTAGGAGGGAGGCTCGTTAAGACATCTGAGCAGAGTCTAGGTCGGAGCCTGGCAATATACCCTTGGAGTGTAACGCAGAAGAAGGAGATGAGCGGCTAGACGGGAGTTTCTCCGAGCGGGGAAAATTGAATTGTCGTCTGGATCGAAATCCGACATTGCGATTGCAGGATAGCGGCTGTGGTGAGATTTGAGGGAGTTTATAAAGTGGAAGCAGGACGCTGATTGGGCTTCGTGGTGGAGTAGTTCAAAGCTGATTGGCTCGCTTCGGAGACGGATCGGCTTCTGATGATGTGAGGTAAGTCAGAGTTTCTTCAATTGAACTTTCGCTAGAGCTTCATTTTAACAATTATTTAACTGAATTCACAAACTTTGTTTTAGCAGGGAACAAAACAGATATTTTTTAGCAGCCATTTTTCTTTGTATGGTTTTCTTAGTATGTTTGATTTGGTGATAAGTGGAGGCGTTGCAGAGACAAGGGTGGAACAAAACTGAGAAATACCGGCTGTTTCTCTGTAACTCCATTTTGACGCTTTGTGTTTCGTGCTTCGCATGTGCGACTCCACTGCCTTAATTCCCATCGTTCTGAGCTTGAATGACTTCTTGCACAAAATCCACTGAGCCTCATGTATGTTCCCTGGTTTTAGCCACGGAGAAAACTCTTGGATGGAGACATTTTTGGTTACATTTACACTTGCTCATAATTTTCAGATAAAAAGTAAATGGCACATCTCCCAAATGTCCCGGCCGCAACAACGCTTTATTGGTTCCGCTATCGGGACGGAACCAATAATGGCGAGCCGTTATTTTTTTTCAAATAAAAAATAGGGTCAATTTTAATTTTTTATTTAGATTACAAAAATATAACTCATAATAAAAATAATCCTATTTATGATGTTTTAAAAATTAAGACCTACGAAAGACTGATTTAAGACATTTTAATACCAATTAAGTCCTTAGTATTATTTTGAGGAATTCAATGCCTTTTAAGACTTTTTAAGGACCCGCAGGAACCCTGTGAACACTCTCAGGAGACAATTCAGTCTTCAATTTTTAGCATTCCCCTCAATTAACCTTCTAGTCTCATCAGTGGGGATTGCAGGTTGGATGAAGGTAGATACATTTTTAACCATTTTCCTCAATGCTGGCGGTTTGTCCCTCTGCGACACATTGTTCAGATGATGCACAGCTTTAATCAGTTTGTGAATGATCCTAACCTTCACTGTGAAGTCTGGGTCATCTGATGGGAATCTGTCAGCTTGGGGTTTGGGCCGCTGTCTGGGGGCGGGGTTACCCAACGGTCTTCTTCCATCCGGGTTCCATCCTTCTGCTCCATAGCGCTGCGTTGTCCATCTGTCCTCTCTGTATGGCTGTCTGGAAGCTGTGAAGTTCCTGCTGCGGTCCTCGTCCCTCTCTCTGAAGCGGTTCTGGTCCTCACGCCGCCATTCGTCCCTCCTAGGAGGAGAACACGCTTCCCTTCTCTCTCTGTAGGAAGGTTGGTTGTAAGAGCGGTTTCCCCACCTCTTTTCATCAGTTCTCCAGCCACCTTCATCCTGTCTGTCCCTCTTCCGTCTCCGGTAATCCACCACGGTCCAGGGATCTTCCTCAGAATAGGCTGGCATTTTTTAATTTTGTATTTATAGTATTTTAACTTAAAAACGGTCTTTCAAAAAATATGAATTATTTATTTATCATCTGGGAAAAACTGCTGCCTTGTGTTTATATGTTAGCAAAAAGAAAAAAGAAAAAAAGAGAAAAAAACGGATTTCTCTGTTGCCAAAAGGCAGTTTTAATATCCAAAACTGAAAAAAACAAGCCAAAAATGCAACGTTTCGGTTTATAACAAAACCTTCATCAGGCTGGCTTGTTAAAAAAGAGCAAACTTACATTTATGGACTTTACAGCATGAAGCATGTCTGTCTCTCTGTTCCATGTGGAGAAACTAGCTAACAGTCTCTGTGCAGCAGTGTTCAGGTGCCCAGAGCCAATCAGGAGGAGTCTTACACAGGGATCTTGTGTCCCTCTCCTAAGGAGGCTCTCCATTGGTCCATTCTCTGTGCTGCCTTCAAGGACATTCAGGAACCTTACAAAACGTTTTACAGAAGCAAACTACAACTTAAAGTGACCAACATCATCTGTTAGTATGGGTTAGGTGTAGGGTTAGGGTTAGGTGTAGGAATAGTATCACGATGACATCCCCCTAAATCAGTCCATTGACCGAAAAAGGTATGGTTCAGGGAGTCAAAGGCAAGGCACAGGCCGACGCATATCACTCAAGAGCTCATCTCCCTTTTGTTTAGCCCAGGGAGGAAGTACACAGCAAAAACATTCTAAATAAATAAAAATAGTTGGATGCAGTTACAGAATAGGATAGCATGGAGGCCCTTTAACAGGTCCCAATACCATCCCAATTCCTCCATACGATTAAAGTCAGAGTAAATGGTGAAGGTAAGCGTTGATCATATAGTAGAGGTAGAAAGGATACTATAAAATATTCTAAACCAAATAAAAGGAATTTTTGGAACACATCATCAGTAGTGGACCTCAAGATCATCGGGTGTTTCGGCCATTATCACTAGACACCCTCACTCGAGGACGGCCCAGACAGGGATGATCAGTCCCTGCTGTGTGTCCAATAGCCAATTAGGTTTAAAGAAATCTAAAACTAAGTCAATCACAGCATAAAAGAAGAAAAAACTATGAAAGGTCAAAGGTCAAGGTCCGATTTAGGATCCATTACCTTAGTGAAAAAATCTACAATGAAAGGTCAAAGGTCAAGGTCCGGCTTGGGACCCATCAAGATGAGACCATCAAGATCAATACCCGATTGGGCATTGTAAAAGAACCTACGTCCTGTTGCACCCTCGGCCTAGTCACCTAAGCTGGACTAGGGGATGTGTGACTACAACCTAGGTCCCGTTGCATCCTCGGCCTAGTCACCTAAGCTGGACTAGGGGATGTAAAATCCTTTTTGGAAAAAATGACAATTTAAAAGAGTCCAATTGTAGTTAAAAGGGGAAGAAAAACCAAATTAAACGTGTGTGGTGGATGTGGACTGTGCGTTGCCGAGGCTAACCCCCATAGAAGACTGGGCTGCGATTAAGGTCCTAAGCCCTGGACCGCCACACCTTGTGTGCATTGTTCCAATAGGGGAACTCAAGGGGGCCGCATACTCACCTCCTTACCCAGTACCCTTCGGTAAACAGGTCGGTTGTTGACACCGTAAGGTTACTCCGACCTGCCCAGGTAAGGCTGAAGATCTGGGTCCTGTGTCGTCCGCGCCAGGGGGGGTGGAGGGGGGGAGGGGGGGACTTGATCCTATGCTCCATACACCGCACAGTTCTAGGGTCAAGGATGTCATGCCCAAGTCACACAAAAAAAGCGTGAGACCAAGGCATGACATAAAGGCTAATCTAAATTGGGGCTGGGGTTATCTATCGGTAGTACTGCTTCACTCATGGTTTTGTTTTAGGGTCATGAGAAAAGTCGCTTGAAATAAAGTAATATGGGAACTACAGTAGGGGAATTGGTAGATAGCATTAATTAAAACCAGTATGGTGATAAAAATTAAAGGTTTTAAGTGAAAATTAAGTCTAAAAATTACCCATAAGGCACTGCAGGAAAACAGGGTATTATAAGGGAATATTAAGGTAAATTATTAAAAATTTCTATGCTTTTTGTGGTTGGAGGCCTGGATAAGATAAATTAGGGATTATAGGTATTTCTTTTAGGGTTAGGGCCGGGCCCCTAAGACCTTAGGGTTAGTTTAAAGGTCTGGATGGGTGTACATTATTAGTAAAGATTATATAAAGTGTTCTAAAAGGGATTAAGGGTTAGGTTTGGTTTGGGTTAGGGTGGAGGTCAGGGTGAGGGTCATGGGTCAAGGGAACCAAGAACTGGATCCCCCATTCCCCCACACACCCCTCCTCAAAGCACGGGCACGCACTGACCACAGGTATGTTCCCCGGGGCCGCTTCTCCACCTGCCCATGAGGCCACGGCCCACGCTCACCGACAGTCTTTCCCCGCAGTGTCCCACGGTTCAAAAAATTAGGCTTATAGCCTGCATTATGGTAAGTATTTTTCTAGGTTCCAGATTGTTGCGGTAAGTATTTTTCTAGGTTCCAGATTGTTGCGGTAAGTATTTTTCTTTCTCTTTCCCTTACTTTCAGGCAATTGTGTTTCTTTCTATTTATTTAGGCTCATCATCGTGTGCATTCTGGCAACGTTTCGACATCTTTTGTGTCTTCCTCAGGCCTACACACGGTATTCTCTTTCTTAATTTAGCTTAGGCACCCCCTTATCTGATCCAACATCCTTGAAACACTACCGCATAATGAAGAATGCCAAGGCTGAGGCCTTCTTTTTATAGGGTTATGGCTCCTCCCACTACAGGTCTGATTGGACATTCAAAATTACACTCATTTGGTTTAAATAAAATTTGTTTTTTTGTGTTTTAGGTTACAGGTCTAATTGGACATTCAAAATTACACTCATTTGGGTTAAATAAAATTTGTTTTTTTATGTTTTAGGTTAAAGGTCTAATTGGACATTCAAAATTACACTCATTTGGGTTAAATAAAATTTATTTTCTGTGTCTTAGGTTTAGGCGTGACCTTCCCAAACTTTTAGGGTTAGGTTAGGTGACATGGGGAGGGCTTAAGGTGGCTGTTTAGCCTTTCAAGGACACTACAGGTACTAGACCACGGGACCTAGCCATGGCCCTGGGACGCAAAGGACGACCCCGGAGGTGACCCGGCTCCAGTATGCGGCACTGGCCGGTAAGGTTTGGGTTAGGGTGGAGGTCAGGGTGAGGGTCATGGGTCAAGGGAACCAAGAACTGGATCCCCCATTCCCCCACACACCCCTCCTCAAAGCACGGGCACGCACTGACCACAGGTATGTTCCCCGGGGCCGCTTCTCCACCTGCCCATGAGGCCACGGCCCACGCTCACCGACAGTCTTTCCCCGCAGTGTCCCACGGTTCAAAAAATTAGGCTTATAGCCTGCATTATGGTAAGTATTTTTCTAGGTTCCAGATTGTTGCGGTAAGTATTTTTCTAGGTTCCAGATTGTTGCGGTAAGTATTTTTCTTTCTCTTTCCCTTACTTTCAGGCAATTGTGTTTCTTTCTATTTATTTAGGCTCATCATCGTGTGCATTCTGGCAACGTTTCGACATCTTTTGTGTCTTCCTCAGGCCTACACACGGTATTCTCTTTCTTAATTTAGCTTAGGCACCCCCTTATCTGATCCAACATCCTTGAAACACTACCGCATAATGAAGAATGCCAAGGCTGAGGCCTTCTTTTTATAGGGTTATGGCTCCTCCCACTACAGGTCTGATTGGACATTCAAAATTACACTCATTTGGTTTAAATAAAATTTGTTTTTTTGTGTTTTAGGTTACAGGTCTAATTGGACATTCAAAATTACACTCATTTGGGTTAAATAAAATTTGTTTTTTTATGTTTTAGGTTAAAGGTCTAATTGGACATTCAAAATTACACTCATTTGGGTTAAATAAAATTTATTTTCTGTGTCTTAGGTTTAGGCGTGACCTTCCCAAACTTTTAGGGTTAGGGTTAGGGTTGGGTTAGGGTGAGGGTTCGGGTCAGGGTGAGCGAGGACAGGAAGCAAGGAACCCAGCGAACTGGATCCCCCACAACCCATCCCCAACACCCCACCCGCCCCGGTGCACGGGCACATCTGCCAGGGTCGCCACCTGTGGATCCTACCTCTCATTCAGGCCTCTGGGGATGAGTGTGTCCAACTTGTGGATCCATAATCTTTCTGCCCTTCTCCTCTGGGCTGCAGACCAGGTTGGGTTGCATTCAAGCACCAAGGCAGAGACTGCATCCCATCCATGGTGTACAAAGTGTTGCACTAAGGGTACATGTGTTTCTTTGTGCTTTAAAATGTTGTATCTATGCTGGGTGAAGCGTGTAAGGAGGCTGTTACCTGTTTCACCAACATAGTACATGTTGCACACTTTGCATGTAATTAAATAAACACAATTTTTAGACTTGGGGTGTCCTGATCTGTCTGATTTAAAAATTGTTCTGTTGAATTTATTTTGTACCCAGTGCAACTGTTTGAAGAAACCTATGTGACCTTTCACCTTAGGTTTTTTCAAAGGTTTGACCTCAGCATGGACGAGGAAATCCCTCAGGTTTTTATTTCTTTTGTAAGCCGTGATTATTTTATAATTTGGGAGTAAAGAAGTGTCAGATTGAAATTTAGTAAAATTCTTTTTGATTTTATGTGCAAAGTGTCCTGCTGAGGAGGAGAATGTTGTGATCAGAGGGATCATGGGTGATGCATCAGGGGGTCTGGATTCAAGGAAGTTCCCCTTGCATGCTCTCAAGAAGGATCTGGAATATCCTCTCTTACGAAGGGCAGAAAACAGAGTGCTAATTGCCTCCTCAAAATCTGCTTTCTGTGTACAAATTCTATGGAATCTGAGGAGTTGTGATTTAACTAGGCCAGCAAAAGTGTGCCTAGGATGATAACTAGTTTTGAATAACAGAGCATGTGTGTCTGTAGGTTTGAAGAAGACTTTAATATCCAATTTGTGTGTTTTATCAAATTGTTTCCCTTTATATGTGGTGGTGTCCAGGAAATCTACGGCTTTAACGCTGGTAGTGGACTTTACTTTAATTGATGGGTTATGTGTGTTCAGGTGCTGGAGGAATTCCTGAAATTCTGCTTCCGAATGAGTCCAGACCCCCCAGATGTCATCCAGGTACCTGAAGTAGTGCAGTGGGGCCTTCCTGCACGTACTGAGGGCTCCTGTTTCCCACTCAGCCATGAAGATATTTGCATATGCCGGTGCAAACTTTTTCCCCATGGCTGTTCCCTTGACCTGTAAGAAGAATTGGCCATCAAAGTTGAAATCGTTTCTCTTCAAATTAATTTCTAGCAATTGTAGAAGCTCTCGATCTGGTCTCTTCGAATTTGGATGTTTGTGGAAAATGTTTCTTATACAGTTAATTCCTTCATCTATGTCAATATTAGTATATAAGCTATCAATATCAATTGTAAATAGAATAGAGTCCTGAGGTAAAGAGATTAATTTAATTTTTTCCACAAAGTCATATGTGTCTTTGATATAGCTCTTATGTATAATAGAAAGTGGATATAAATAATAATCAATAAACTCTGCTGTGTGATATGTCTCACTGCTACAGTCAGAGACTATGGGCCTGCCAGGAGGGATTTCATGGGGTTTACTCCATTTTTCTGGTTCCTTATGGATTTTTGGAAGTAAATAGAACCTTCTGGCTCTGGGTTCGGAAGATCCACGTAAGTATGTTTTTTGCTTGGCATTAATAAATTTCTTTTTGTATAAATCATCCAATATTTTATTTACTAGTGGTATGGTATTCATATAAATAGGGGTATCTAATTTTTTATAATAGGTTTCATTATATAATTGTTTGTATCCCTCCCATAAATATTGCTCCCTGTCCATTATGACAATGGAGCTGCCCTTATCAGCAGGTTTGATTATAATATTCTTATCATTAATTAGTTCTTTAAGTGCTTTTGTTTCTTCTAAATTTAGGTTTGGTATGGTTTTGATACATCTAAATTTTTTATCTATATATTTTAGGTCCTGTGAAATTAATTTTTCCACCTCAGGAGGAAGAGCAGAAATTGGAGGAGACCAGCTCGATTCCGGCATAAAAGGTAAGTGTATATTAGAATTATTTCCAATTTCATCTTTGTAGTAAATGGCCAATTTAATTCTTCTGTGATAGTTTTGGAGTTCATGCCTCATTTGGATTTTGAGAAGATTCAGCTTATTATTACCCTGGATGGGGATGAACGTCAGACCCCTGTTTAACAGGGAACACTGTGCATCACTGAGAGTGAAAGTTTTAGAAAGATTGCAAATATTTTTATTGACAATCTGAGAATGCCCCTCCTTCCTTTGCAGGCTCTTGGGGCTTTCTATTTTAGCCACTCACCCCAGTGGCTCAGCATGCGGGCTGCAGTGGCTTTGGACCAGTGGACGTTGTCACTGCTCACAGAGAACAGCTGTCTCTCCAGCGCCGGGATGAAGCGGTTGAGCTGTGAGATGTGCATGTTCATGTGAGAGAGGGTCATCTGTTCTTGGAGAGGCAGTGCTGTGGAGAAATTTATTAGGGGAACAAAAATCTCAGCATTTGGACATTTCACCCTGGCTGCTCTCAATGTCTCTCTCATCTCCTTCACAGCTGCCTTCTTGTCCCTCTGAGCCCTGTTGTTGATGCCCAGAGACAGGATCACACGTTCCACGTTCCCCGCCACTGGCGCCTTCTCGAAGAGGTGGGTCATGTGCTTCCATTTGGCACCTGGAAAGCTGTGAACCTGTGTTTCAGGGTATCTCTGGGCCAGCGTGGAAATAGTCTGAAACTTGGCCACATTAGAATCACCCAGAACCACACATTTATTAGTCAGGTTAAGGGACCACTCACGGATTTTTCTCTGTGATCCCATCTGTCTGGCTGCCACAGTTACCTGAGCAGGTGTGGGTTCTCTGCTTCCACCGATGGCGGATGCTGCAGCTGGACCAGGAGGCCTCCCCCTGGTGGTGAAGGTGAGTCGTCGCTGTGTGCTGGCCTGCATCCTTCTGTGCAGGGGCATCAGTCTGGGCCTCAGTGGGGCCCGCCGGCTGACCTGGGATGAGTTGGAGGCCTGTGACAGAGGGGAGGCTGCTGCTGCTGCTTCCCGCTGACTGTTGATCTCTGCTTCGATGAGGTCCTCTAGGCTGAAGTCGTCCCCCATGGCAGGAGCTGCTGCCCTCTCAGGTTGGAGAGGCTGCTGAGAAGAGTGAGGAGAAGTCGTCTGCGATGTTAGGGTTAGGGTTAGGGTTAGGGTTAGGGTTAGGTACAGAGGGCTACTCTCTCGATGACTCTCCCCGCCTCATCCGACGACTGGGCGGTTGCAATGGAGAGTCAAAGGCAGTGCACGGGCCGACGCTCGTCATTAGGGTTAGGGTTAGGGTAGGGTTAGGGTTAGGGTTGGGTTAGGGTGAGGGTAGGGATTCTGAAAAGGAGAGGGGTCCGCCACCGAGGCAGCAGATCCCCCTGTGCACAGGCGCCTCTGCGCCAGCCCCCCCAGGGGCCTACTTCTCATTAAGGCCTGATGGGGTCAGAGTGCTTAGTCTGGAGATCCAGATGCGTTCAGCTCTTCTACGTTGGGCTGTGGACCATGTGCTGTTGGATTGGAGGATGGTGGCAGTTAGGGCCTTCCATCCATGTGAAATAAAATGTTGAACCAGCAATGTGTGTGTGTCTTTTTTCCGGGATATGTTGTATCTGTGTTGTGAAGCGGGTGAGAATAGAGTTGCTGGTTTCTCCCACATATTGCTTCTGACAGGTCTTGCAGCTAATTAAATAAACACAGTTTTTTGTTTTGGGTGTCCAGATGAGTATAATTGGTAAACTGTGTTATTAAATTTGTTTCTGATCCAATTAAGCGTTTGAAAAAGTCATTGTGACCTTTGACCTTTGGAAAGGATGAGCGGTTTAACCCTGGCTCTCACCAAGAATCCTGCAGATTTTTTGTTTTTTTTCCTGTAGGGTA
>NW_024038209.1:0-67286 GCF_016077235.1 Cyprinodon tularosa
AAAATCCAAACCTCGACCCAACTGATGTAGGTAAGCTCCCGACGACTCCTTTATCCGCGAAGGCGAGTAAAATCCACACCTCAACCCACCGCCGGTGCAGCAGGTCGCTCCGGATCCACCGTCTCCCTGGCAACTCTCCGTTCCAGCTCACTCCACCGTCTCCATGGCAACCCTCCGTTTCAGCTCACCGAACGCGTCACTCTCAGTCCGTCAGCCGTCCTTACTCTCTCCTTCAACCACTCAGTAGTTGCACGGGTGAGCAAACTTTTCTCACACCACGGCTCACTCAAAGTTCCAGCGGCACTCTGCCAAGTCTCCTCCCCGACGTCCTTTCCGCACGCGCTATAATCCTCTCTTTTTTCTCTCTTTTTCTTTTCGCTCCCCTCTTGTCCCGCCTCCCGGCCAATCAGATTTTAGGAGAAATGCCGTTGCCCAATAGCAAAGGTCCACACAGCATCCTTGTCTGTCACACCTCGTGTTGAGGTGTGCTTTCCATATAAACTATACCATACTTGTTCTCTCTTAAAGGAACAGAACACCACATATTAACCAGTCTTTTACTTTGACTTTTTAAGTTATTTTTCTCCCACCATAAGTCTTGGATATTATTATATCTTACTTTAAGATATTAATATACCGACATTAAATTTGTTAGCCTTGTCATTTTTAAAACAACAATAACACACATTTCTGGGAACCCCAGAGGGTTACATAAGTAAAGCCGGGATTAAAACAGTAGCTACAAGAAGCTTCAAATAAAAGGTGTTCTTTATGTTTAACCTAAACACCAACTCCGATAGACCATCAGTAGAGCAGGTGTTTAAATTAATCAATCACTGCTGCGAAAGCTTATAGCAGTGAAAGCTAATATACCACAGCCATCACTTAATAAACGCAAAATAAACAACCCTCTAAAAACGGAAAACTGTAATAGACTGAAAGTCCTGTTTTTTATGTGGGGAATTATTTGCGTGTGTTTTAGTATAATTCTGATATATTGGCGCTGTTGTCTGTTTCTATGGCAGCGATACTGAATGTAGTGTGGCTTAGAGACCTGCATGGGTCGAGTTTTACCAACCCGCACCCGCCCGAACCCGTTAGGATGACTACCGAACCCGACCCGTCACCCGCGGATATCTTCAATTCAAATGTTATGGGGAGAGGTTGGAGGGGGGGATGGGGAGAAAGCGAGAGGCAACAGATTCTTTTTTCTGAGTTTTTTGTCGGGGTTTGTGGACGGTGAGCAGCGGGGAGAACTTTTTTTATTTTCTTTCTGAGGAGCGGCATGAATGGGGTTTTAATCAGATATACACAGCACCGAAAGCAAAATACGTGTACAAAATATTGGTGGGGACATGTCCACACCAGTCCTTAAGGAAGTTACGCCTATGATTGTTCAGATTAACTTGTCTTCTTTATGGCTTTTATTCGGTGCTTTACTGCATTTGTTTTGGGAAAATATGAGGAAAAAATAAATACAGAAAAAAAAAATATATTTTTTTAAATCGCAAAATAATTATAGGGTGGCTAATGCCAAAGAAAGGGTGACTGAAGCCACCCTTAAATAGGTCTAACGACGCTTATGGTATGTGCACAATGCTATTTCATCAACCTTTAAACTTCAGTGAAATGTCTGTCGTTATATAAAATGCCTATTTTACTCTGCCTGCATTTCCTATATATCAAAACTTTATCCTTACTGGAAATGACTTGTTTCCAGACATGTTTCACGATCATTGATGGCGGACCATCTACAACCTCCATTTCCTGTGTGAATATTCATTGGATTCTCTGTAAATAGCAAGCAAATGTCTGTCTGTTTAGCATCTAAATTAGCTTTCAGATGACCAAGCTTGCAGAATGGGTAGAAGTTATTGTTCCAAATGTGAGCAGCTAGCTTTGTAATCTTAGGAAGCAATATCTCAATCAGAAATTATTTTCAATGGTTAGATAATTTTGGACTTTTGAAGTTGGATTATATCATTAAGATTAGGTCAGAATCTTTCCTCCAGCAAAATGATGACTAGACTCTACATAGAATAAATCCAGAAATCTACCTCTAGAAGGTAAAACCAAAACATAATTTACCTTCTTTCTTTTACATAATTGACCTTCCTTTGGGAAGGACAGGTTTGTATTAACCTGTCCTTTGGGAAGGACAGGTTTGTATGAACCGGTCCCAAACCTCTCCCAAAGGACAAGTTGACACAAACCTGTCTTTATTCAAGCGGGACATCTAACTTTCCGGGTACCCTGAGTGAAGCACTAGAATCAGCTCACGCAGTCTACTGGATCTCACAATACAGCCCAAGCAGATCGTCTCACCAACCAGCCGTCTATGAACTGAATAAACTTCATCTACTCCACTCCACCAACAGTTTCAGGCATGAGGGGAAACATCCCTGTTCTCATACACCTGCTTATGCATATTAAAGTAAAACTCAGGACTAATGTTTTCTGCCAAGGTCTGAGCGCCAAAGTCTTAAAATAATTGTATCAATACAATTCTTCTAATTATGTTTTTCTTTCCATGTGAGTTTTTCAGATTGAAATACTGTTGGTACAGATATAGAGATATACCGTGGTTAGACAATTTCAGGATTAAATTTAGTTAAATTTTTCTGCTGTGGCACTATAAAAGTGAGAATGATGAAACTTGAGACTATTTTAATTCAATTAAACTGTAAGAATCCTAGCTACATTTGACTCTTTACTACAGAATAAAAAGGTATGGACCATTTGAGATTGGTAGAGCAATGCATCTGAACAGGAAACCTTTTAATGTTGAAATCCAAAGCTCATGTTTGCTTTGACTGTTACTTTTCTCTATCCAGACTTCTGCGCTGAGACATTTAAACTGCAACAGAGCTGACTGCTTTTGGCAGACCGCCGTCAGCAAATCCTCCAGTTCTCTGCCTGGGGCTGAGTGCTCCGTTGTGAGTGTGGCGTGCAGTCGGAAGATGTCTGGTTAACAGACTCCACTTTCACACTGACCAGAGCCCCTTCACCTCCTCCTTGCCCAGCCGCTGATGTCATTATCCACGCGATACAAACACAAAAACCCGCACATGGAATGTCTCCCTTAGCCACTACCTTCCGCTGTTTACATTTCCCTCACAGTCTCCTTAAAAACAATCCCAGATATAAACACAGGCATAAACTCCTGCTTAATGCTAATCTGACATCATCAGAGAAATGTCCCGGGTTACAGTGTATATGCATAAAGTCAAATCTTAGAGGTGGGTTTTCACTACCACACACGAACATGTTACTGTTCCTTAACAAGCGAGTTAAAGTTTCTGAAACAGACTGAATAATTTGTCTTCCTTGTCCTCCCAGCAGCTCCCTGACTTCAAACACTCCTTTCCTCTGCTTTGACAGGATTTATTTTTCTGTCTGAAAAGCTCATATGCTCATGTGTCACTTACTATGCTGCACAGATAGTGGAGATTTCTTCTCTATATGTCCAATTCTACCAATGACACAAACTACACTGCAGGTGTTATAGCAAATTCAAAGGGTGACTTACAGGTGTTTTGCTAACTGACCTTTATTTAAGTGACTAATGACAAAGCTAATCCACGCTGAGTGGGACTGTAGATATGGGGTCTCTGTTCTAATTCCCAGGTGTATGTCTTGTATCCCTTCCTGTTTAGCCTGGGCGTCCGCCGTAGATAAACACTCTGTTGCCTCGTCTGCTCCAGGATATGCGGACATATGAATCTAAAGAACAAGTCATGGTTTCAATCCCCTGAAATGGCCATTGGACAGGTAGACTAAAGGGGCGCCAGGGTGGTCCATGGTCATACGATGACGGTTAAGCTCTGCATGACTTTACTTAACAAATCTTGCTATTTCAGCTAAATAAATTTATAAAATTTAATCAAATCAAATGTTAAACGTTTAAAACAGCTCTTTTATTATCCATATAAACTGTTTTTCCTTGTCAGGGTTAAATACAACCTAAAATGCAGAAATATAGATACATTTATCCAGTTTTTGTTCATTTTTCCCTAAAAGGCTAAAAACATAACCTTTGAATTCCTAATGGGTTATGTTGCGTTAGTAACTATCAACATGACTGTGTAAAACTCGGACTTGGAGCACTAATTTGTCACAGCTTGTGATGGGATTTAGATGCTTTAACCTTTTTCTGTGATCACTTATTTTGGATAATTAAGGTCTTTTCTTATAACTGTTTTCATATTAAGATCAACACAACTGCATTCCTTTAAGAACATGTGCTCTGTTTTGACCATTTTAAAGAGGAGCTAATTAGAACACAGTTCAGGTTCTTTTTATATTTCAGGGAAACATGGAGTCATTGATCAGTAATAAAGCATTCCTCAGAACTTTGTTCAACTTAAGTGTTCATTGCAAAATCTTTCTACATTTAAGATGTATGACATAAAGATTTATTTTTAAGAACCAAATGGGCTCAATTCAAAAAGTCAAATTTTTTTAGACTGATTTACAAAAAGATTCATTTGATTTAAGGCTTTTATACATTTTTAATCATTAGATGTGGATGATGTTATATCTGCTGTTACATGTAGTTGCCCTCACACCTTGTAGATCTGAGCTTTATTTCTGTAAAGGTCTTTCTGTCCATTTGGCTTGTGTCATGTGGGTTTTTCTATAGATAGCACTGCTACAGAGTCAGAAAACCCACATCTTCGAATATTTGGTGATTTTAAAAGGACTGTAAGAACAATTGTGGACTGAACTTGCATATGCAAGTTCTTTGTGCTGGACATAACCAGAATAAACAGTTTGCTGCCTCTATTAATTTAGTTTTATTTGGTATTAAACACATTAAAGCTCACTCAGCATATTTGACAAAAAAACAGAAACAATATTTTCATAAGTTAACATTTTAGAAAGTATGGAATTTGCATTAAGTTTAATTAAGACAGGCTAAATCATTAATATATGATATATGCATATATCTTCCAAAGGAAGATGACACTTGGACTCACATTTGCACAGTGAACTAGTGTCACACCAAAATTACCTATTTATCATTTTGTTGTCATGTTGGTTTGTAGTTTTGTGACCGACATGCAGAATCACATGCAAAACCAGTGAAATGTAACATTTTATTTACAAAAGTCACAAATCTGGAAGAGGAGAACTGTATGAAGTCCATTGAACTTTCTGGTTGGTGTGAAGGGAAAAAGCAGACTGATCAGGAAGGAGCTGGGTGATGACAACTGATGACTGATTTGTTTACTTGAGAGATGAAGGGGAGGTAGCGTGGATCTGTAGGGGTTTGATTCAGCAGGCTTTCCAGACTAAAGGTCTGGCAGAATGTGAGTGAGATCCGAGAGGGTTGCTACTTGCAAGAGATGTTGTGCTGGAGACAGAGAATATAATATAATAAAATAGAATAGAATAAATTAGAATAGAATTGAAAATCCCTTTATTGTCCCACAATGGGGGAATTCTGGAAAGACCGGGTAAGACCTTTTCTATGAACATTGGAGATGGATTGAGGTTCACTGGTTTCCTGGAAAAAGAGTCCACATTAAAAGAGATTAAAAAGAAGACAAATTTCTACTAGAAAGATATTCCTTGTTTCGGTCTTTGGCTGGAATATTATTAGGGGTAAACAACTGGCGAAGAGTGATGATCCTTCGCCTCCTTTTATACATGCTAGTCAACTTGATTGAGAAAGGTTCTCAGATGTGCAGGAACAGGGGTTGGCCCAACCACCAGCAAAGATCCTCTCTGTAACAGGAAGATCACTCACACCAGAAAAACAGTAAAACCCCAGAGACCCTAACATGTATGGACTCAGTGATGCTTTTAAAATGCGCATGAGCTTTTCTTTACTCATGTTTCATAACCTATGGAGGGTTTTTTTTTTTATAAATAAAATTGTTTAATCTAAGAAATAAAGACTGTGTTATTTGTAGGTTGATGCTTGGACTGATTATTTTCACGCATATTTGAAACCATGGCAGAACCAATTAAAAATACACTTTTTTTAAAAACAAAAATAAGCGAGAATTCTGCCACAGACATAGTGTGTGAGTTAGTGCATGAGGCTGCAATGGAGAAAAGGCAGAAAGATTTGTTGCCTGTTTGCTAATCATTCTGCCAGCTCTGATCACAGGAACAGTCGTGGTCTGAGATAATGAATTTAAGAGCACAAGCGCAATGTTGCCACTCCCAACCTTCTCATCTGACACAGAGAGGAACCACCACGACACCATCTGTGGGACCACACAACAGGAGCCCAGTCTTTCATCAGTCCTAAAGTCAGCTGCAGTTTTGGTCACAGAATGATAACTTGTGATTGTGACCATGCAACATGGACTCCCTGTTCTTGGTGCCAAAATAGCCCAAAGTTTTCTGCAGCTGATAATAGGTGTTTTCAAAATATATAAGTTACTATTTCTTTAGGCTTTGACAGCATCAATATCAATTATTGTCTAATGTAACATTGATATCACTTACTTACAAAATTTTCACTTAACTTCAGTTTGTAATTGTGAATTGTGATTTATGTCTTTCATATGTTTTTTCCCTCAACATATAAAAACTGTATGAAGGTGTATATATATATATATATATATATATATATATATATATATATATATATATATATATATATATATATATATATATATATGTACACTACCGTTCAAAACTTTGGGGTCACATTGAAATGTCCTTATTTTTAAAGGGAAAGCACTGTACTTTTCAATGAAGATAACTTTAAACTAGTCTTAACTTTAAAGAAATACACTCTATACATTGCTAATGTGGTAAATTACTATTCTAGCTGCAAATGTCTGGTTTTTGGTGCAATATCTACATAGGTGTATAGAGGCCCATTTCCAGCAACTATCACTCCAGTGTTCTAATGGTACAATGTGTTTGCTCATTGGCTCAGAAGGCCAATTGATGATTAGAAAACCCTTGTGCAATCATGTTCACACATGTGAAAACAGTTTAGCTCGTTAAAGAAGCTACAAAACTGACCTTCCTTTGAGCAGATTGAGTTTCTGGAGCATCACATTTGTGGGGTCTATTAAACGATCTAAATGGCCAGAAAAAAAAGAACTTTCATCTGAAAACGCTAGATGGGACTGGCTTGTTTTACTTTTATGCTGTTTGTATTTGATTTTATGCCGGTCGTATCATTTTAACACCCCCCCCTCCCGTAAAAATATTGTCTGACATATACTGTACTGTAGCGGTCCGTGATGCAAAAAAGGTTGGGGACCGCTGCTGTAAGTTACCTGCCTGCTTGCTCTGCAGTTCATCATTTCCTGCCCGGCTCCATCAGACTTCTGGTTCTTATTACCACCCACCTTACACTATCAGATAAATATCATCAACCTTTCCTCACACAGGACCTTGGCCTTCTTCCCTCGCCTCGCTCAGAGTTATTCAGAAGTAAGCTCTCTTATTAATCCCCGATCAAATGTTTCTGGCCACTATTAACTCCACTTATATTCCAGACTCCACCATTCACAGAACCTCCTCCAAAATCCTGAACAATTAAGAATTGTCTCCTGCTCATGTTTTCTTGGAAATAAACCCTTTTCCAAATTTGAACAGAGTTGATTCTGCATGTGGGTCAGAAAGTTAATCCAAAACATGTTAATTGAGGCCAGAAAAAGCTAATCTAAAATGTAGATTGTTGCCAGCCTAATTTGGCTGTAAACATTTTGCTCTAACTGACCAATCAGAAGACAGAAAATGCCTACGTAGGGGTGGGCCCACTAGCTGGTCCTGTGGGGCAAATCTGAAATCTGATTGGTTGAACAAAATATTCCTCAATAATATTGATAAGGTAAGGTAATTGATAAGGGTTTTTCTCTCTCTCTCTCTTTTATCCATCTTACTTTTATCTTTTTAAAATATTTTATGTGTTTCTTGTGTTTCTTCTTTTATTTTGTATTTGTGATTTGTGAAATGTGAACGTGTGTGCAAAAGGTGTACTACTACACAAAAATTGCCCGTACTGGAACAAATAAAAGCTACTGAAACTAACATCAGCCAGCACTGCTTATTCTGAAGATTCTTGGCAGATTTGATTGACATAGCAACAAACAAAGGCTGAAATCTGATTGGACAAAAATAACCACATAAATCAAAACAGCACACCCAAGAGAAACACTTCAAAATTAGGAGAATGGATTGTGTGTAATAAATTAATGCAATATTATGTAGACCCAGTGGTGGGCAGTCAGGGCCTTCAAACTAGCCTAAAATCAATTGGAAATACTCACCTACATTCACAACCTAAATTCTGTTCTTACCAACTGTATTAATATGCCCTATAAATGCCTAACATGTTTTGTAATATGCAGTGTACATTGTCGCCTTAATTCAATGTTTTCTGTTACCACTTAAAGTTTTGATAGGAGGAGAGAAGAGGGACAAATTGTTTGATAATCTTATACAAACCGTGGGTATTTGTGGCCCTGATGCTACTCCCCCATCAATCAGCCATTAAAAAGACTGTACTGAGAACCACAGATTGATTAATCGTTTTAAAAAAAGCACATCAAAATATTCTTATTTACCATAAAATAAACAAAATAAATTAATAAAAATGAAGCTGCACTACACTGTCAATTAAATCTAGAATGGTACATCCAAGCCCCTGTTGGTGTGTTAGCAGCGGCCTCAAAGATTAGAACAAGCATGGAACAAACTTCTGTCATTAATCTCTTGTCATGGTAGTCTAGTCACATGTGCAGAAACAAAAACTTGACATGTTACGAGTGTGCAAATTAATGCGCATTCGTTTGCCTTCATCTCATTCCCTTAAATGTGCATACTCGCATTGCAGCAACGGGAACTTGAAGCATTTGTCCACCAAAACAGATTGAAAATATTTTGTAAGTTGTGTTAAATTCTTCAAATTGTTTGTTTGCACTCTCATAGTACCATAAAAAAATTTAAGGGCATTTTGTATCCTCCACCCTGATTACTGTATTTATTGAACTGGTGGGGGACGGATCATGGGAGGCCTAGGGAACAAAAACCAAAGTGCATAGGGGTGCTGATTAAGAGGGTCATGGGAAGTGGAAGGGTTTATCAGTGAGGGTCAGCTGCATCTTTACTGTATATCCATCCATCCATCCATCCATCCATCCATCCATCCATCCATCCATCCATCCATCCATCCATCCATCCATCCATCCAATTCTCAAAATGAAATGTAAAAAAATAAAAAATGAAATAGAAAAAAAAAGACATATTGAGACTCAGTGTGAAAAATATTGTACCAAAAGGGACCGCCATGTTGGACCTAAAATTAAAAGGGATAGATGTGGGCTAAGACTGGACAGCATGAGCTGGGTTCTGTCAGAAGGAAGAAGGTGGAAGTCCAGCTGGGTCCCATTATATTTGAACCACGTGTGTTCACAGCAGAGTTGGGGGGCAGACCAAGGGGGCAGGATGGGAGCATAGAGGGCAGCGAAGAGGAAATGCTGAGAGCGATGGGCCTAGATCCTGTGAAGCTTTATTAGCCTGTCGTCTGCTCTTCTCAACAGAACCCCTCAGACCCCCTTGTAACACCCGCCACCTTATCTCGCCTCCTCCCCCAAACTTTTTTGCCTTTGGGCACCGCCAGGGCAAAAAAGTAGAAAAGTATTAGAAGAAAGGAGACGGGACTGGACCACCCAGACACACACACATACACACACACCCATAATGGCTACCAGGAGGAGGCCGCGGCATGAGAGCTGCAGCTGGGAAAGGAGAGGGGGACATTTACAAACATGCATGTGTTTGAATGACACAAAATACACACTCTGAAGTGAGGTGCACATGCACACAGAGTAACAGCGACAGACAGTTCAGTCTTTTATAGAAATGCCAGAGACATATGTCTCTGTTTGTCTATTTCTTTAATTAATTTAGTTGTATTCTACCTGGAATGGAGCGGTTAAATTTAGCTGGAAACAGCATTGATACTTATATTTATGTTAATGTTATGTTAAAATTTGTCACTGCCATGACCATCTGTTAGTATCTAATGTCTGGGCTTCGAATAGTAGCAGAAATCCACTCTTGTGTGTGTACATTTGTGTTTAAATGAGAGGAAGATCTAAAAACATGCATTTAATCCAATTATTAGCATACATTACCTTGCAAGAGTATTCTTAACCCCTTTTCTTTATATTGTGATCAAATACAATGGTCTATCTTTTATGACTTATGAAGTTGGAACAGCAAAAAGATGTACTTAGTGATAAAGTAAAAGGGAAATTAAGCATGATTGTTATACCTGTTTAGACAAAAAATAGTACTTATTGCACTTGTATTACAATTTTCAAATATAATCCTGTGCAACCTTTTTCTTTTCATAAGTCACAAAGTGATAAATGGAGGCTGTCAAGGTGTAATTTCCTGGAAATGCAAATGATCTACAGTAGTTTGTGATGTTCATAAATGGTTTGTTAAAGAACAATGTTGAACATGCAGTGTCAAGAAGAATAAGCAATGTAACAAACTGGTGGTGGACACGTGTTGAAGTTTAAAGCAGTTTTGAAGGTAAAAAAAAAAAACACAAGCAGAGGCAAGGAACGCATTTATCAAGGAAGGAGCCGGAAGGCTCGTGATAATTCTGATGGTGCTGCAGAAATCCATCTGCCATCCCCACGGTTAACCATGATTAAGCATGTTATTTAGCAGCGGCATGGAAGCCAATTCCTGGACAGAAGAATGAAGTTAAAATAAGAGTATAGATTGCACTCTTTTTCAAATATTTTGAAAACTGCATATGATTGTTCTTCACCGTCACAGTTCTTTAACCGTAACATGAAAAAGCATTGCGTGCAAGTTGGTTTAACCGAAGATTTATCTAAACTGATGGTGACACTCAGTGGCTAAAATAAATCCCACTTGTGCATATAAAGCTTTTAAAATGACATATTTTCATTCTAAAGAAAAATTCTGGCTTTATGAAATCTTAATTGCCTTAAGAAAAAGAAACACAGTGTGCCTTAATTTACTCTTGCCTTAATTTAAAAAGGGGTACTTACACTTTGATAAACACCGACCCATTAAAAAGTTAAATATCAAATGTTAGACAGTTAGAGAGTGAAAAAATGAAGAAACAAACCATTGTAACTACCACCCAATTTGAGAGTGTTGTCTGTAAAGGAACTGAAGGTGTTTTGTTCAGAGCTAATCATTAAACTTTAGGATCCTCTCAAACAAAGTTTACTGTGGCAACATCTCTGCCAAGAAAACAGGAGTATTTATAGGACTCCATTTGCATGTTGATCTTAGAAAATTTAAATGCATGCATGCTTCTATAAGTCCATTTTACTGTACCAAAATGGTCAAGTAGAACTTTTTTTCTCGTGCATCCATATCCTACACAAGACTCAGAGTCCAGGTTGCTGAGCTTAATCCTTTAACCATTCAATCATTAAGGAGTTTTATACAGTTCTTCCCCAGACTTCCCTTGCTCGTAAAAAAAATAATATTTGTCTTTCCAACTGCACCATGGACCACAAAGTCCTCATGCTTTATTTTAGTCAGAGCAGTAAAACTGCGTTCTTCCCCCATGTTAACCTACTTCCACCATAGATTGTTGTTCTTGTTCTCCAACTGTACAAGGGCTTGCCTCTGTGTGAGAGGAATTACATAAATTCTGTGAGGATGGAAAAGCCGTTTGACACTCAACTTGCCAAACTCTTCTTCTTATCGATTCAAAATGAAAAAATATTTTTTTAAAAACAGGTTGCATCCCCCATAATATCTCTACATTTACAATCATAATTATTTAGTATTTTATTGCTCTCTTTAAGTGGAGATATTCTGTTGCTTTCATTTATTATGATATTATTTTGATATTCATTCATAGAGTATCTATTGTTTTGCCAGACAATGATATAGATTCATTTCCAAGTACCATTCTAAAATGTCTAAAAGTCAGAAAATTATAAATTGTTCTGAACTTGCCATAGTGTTAGTGCAGCTGTGTATTCCTTCTAATGTTTGCAGATACAGTTTATAGCTATCTACAAAGCCACAATAATATTGAATATGATGGAAATCCATTTTAACTCAGGTAAATCAAATGAAGTTCAAGCTTGATGTCTTACTGTAGTTCCACACTTTATCCCTAATTTATGACTTAAATTAAATCTGATAAATAAAAATGTTGCTTATTTCAAGAGCTTGACTGACATGTCAAACATATTACATTGGGATTTGTAAGCATTTGATTCTGGATCTGTGTTTGATTGTTTAAACTTTCAATCTTCTCAAAGAAAATTCTAAATTTTAATCCTGACAAACTATTACCCGTTTATTTGTTCTGGGTATCAGTGCTGACGTCACAACTTTTGTGACATCAAAGTGGTAACTAACGATCTCACTAGAATTCATCTAACTTATCATGCATATTGTAGAAACCTTGGTTAGCTGCAATGACCTTGAGAATGATTTAATTATTTGGACAAGCACAAGCTATATTAAATTCCCATTCTATTTTATGTCATTAATTATTTTAATGGTTAGAGAGACTCGTATATAAAATTCTCCACAGGTTACCAAAGTATGTGTATTATCAATACCCTTTTTACGACTGGAAGATTTTATTTTTTATGCTTGCTTGGGTTTTTAAGAAGGTGTTAGAAAATATGAACAATATCTTTTATAACTAACTGTATTTCAAAACAAGTATAAGCTTAGTTTGGTTATTTCCTGATGAGTTGATGTAAAGATCAGCATATAAGGAGACATTAATTAATTAATTAAGTAATTCAAAAGTACTTTATTGATCTCAAAGGGAACTTACATTTTGGTACAATGCAAAGCTTTTTTTTTTTTTCTTCAATGAGTTGTATAGCTTGCACGGGATCCAGACATGCCTTTGGCTGAAGGCACTCTGTTGTTGTTTAACAATCTTCTGAAGGGGTTGTTTGTGATAACTTTTTTCATTTTGTAGAGGAATTAATAGAGCAGAGAAGGGCTTCTTTTCCAGCTTGATGAGCTTTTCTGAATCATTTACTCTGATGCTGTAACCCCAGCAGATGATGCCAGAAGAGGTCACACTCTCCACTAGACTTGTGGAAGCCAAGCATTGTCTGCAGACACTAAAGGTTCTAAGCCTCCTTAAGATGTACAAACTGCTTTATGCTTTCTTGTTGACAGCTTCACATGTGAGTCTGCAGTCTAGTCTGTTGTCAATTTGAACACAGAGTTATTGAACTCCTCCACATTTTCCAGTTTTAAAATACAACTCAGTCCAAATCATAGAGTAGCATATTAGAGTCCCTGCTTATACTCTCACCAACTAATGTCTTTTGTTTTATTCTGTTTTTCTCTAATTAAATGAGTCCACACACTATTGCCATTGTGTCTGCTTTGCCTGCCATGTTCATTGACTCCAAACTCATATTTGATCCCTAGAGGTTTGGTGGGATTTCCAATCCGACAGCTGAATATTCTGGGTGAAATCAGGCCATGTGTGGTGTGCTGTGCTTGTCGTGTGGCGTGAGAAAGCCTCCTGTACAACCAAAACTGCTCTAACCTTGTTTGAGGTCTCTTAAGTTTTAATACCACTTGAATCTTGAAATATGACACAGCATTAAGATTTAGATAAATTTGCATTTTTTTGTGTAGTCTTCACTTCCTCTATGCAGCTTTTATAGTGCAGTGGCGGAGCCAGAGGGAAAGCTGGGGTGAGAAACCCTTGCCACCCCTGTTGCCACCCTGCTGAAAACATTGACACTGTTTGAATTTTATGAACATTTGCAAAGAAACAATCACATTTCCCAGTGGACTTGAATGCATCCTCATGCAGCATGCTTCTGCTTGATTTTAATTGGTTAGGACTGAACTGTCATGCAGTTCCTTCGTGCTTCAAACAGCTCTAAAACACAACACTGCAGCGACACACAGGATCAATGAAAAGCATTTCCTTTGCTGGTATGTACGTTTATGGGTACTAAATTAAACAAAGTCCTGTTCTAATGAGAAGTAAGGGAGATGTTGCACCGCAGCGCTTGTGCTTAGTACTACTTATGATTATTACTGCTCAATTACCAGTCTCATGAACAAACAAATACCGTCAAACTGGCGTGAAGACGCTTAAAAGAACATGTCATTAGCAAAATGTTCAACAACAATCACAGAAATGAGGTACAATTATTCATATTGGTATGTGTAATACAGCATATTGGTGCATTGAAAGCCTTGTGTATGAATTGTGGCCCATCGTTAATAAAAGACGAGCCTCTGCTTGCTTTGGGGAAAACATTCAAATCAGACTTAGAAGACCTTAAGCCTGAGCTTCATCAAACGAGAGGGCTTCTTTTAAGAAGGGAGAAAAGCGCAGAGAGACCAGCTTCTCTACTTGAGTTTGTTGTGTTTTTGGAACCTTACAAAGAGGTTTTCCATGAACATTTTTTCCCTTGGTAAAATTTCAGTTGTGTTTCCGGTTAGCACTGCATCCTGTGAAAGAAGGTTCTTTTAATAAAAACCCACCTTAGGAAAACAATGGCAGATGATAGATTAAGTCACTTGGGCATATTCAGTGTTGAGTTAAGGAGGGCATATTCTCTAAATATGGAAGACTTTGTAAAACATTTTTGCTTCATCTCACCAGAACCGACTTTTGCTGTTCTGATTGTTTTCATGAACTTGGTGTTGTCATATTACTGGGCAGTGGTAAACTACAGTCAGTTTTAAAGGGCTCTACATTATTCTACTGTTATTCTTCTTGTGGTACACAATTAAATGTGCACCGCTGCCTGCCCTGCCTTGTTTTGAAAGGTCCAAATTTACCTCAGGTTTTTGTTTACTACTGGATTTGATTAGTCCAAGGAGCACATTGAGTACTTGTTCTTTCTTTTTTTTTTGATGTATACTTAATTTATAATACATTGTACAGTACATAATTGTATATATTTTGGAAAATAAACAACCTTTATTTAATCAATATACATTTTGCGGAAAATAATTTTTGTTTTTAGTCTAACTGAACCCTTTATATATTGACCCCCCCCCCCCCCCCCCCCCCCCCCCCCAAAAAAAAATAATACCTCGCCATCCCTTTGCAACCCCCGCTTTAAAAGCCTAGCTCCACCATTAATATTATGTACTGCTGATTTGGCTTACCATGCCTCTAATCACAACATCAAGGATAACATAAAAGACCAAAAGCATCACGGCCGGATTGTCCACTAATGTCCACTAGCTTCACACTAATCTTGGTCATCCAATTGCTCTCCTGGTTACCATTTCAGGATCTGCAGCCTTTTTATGAACCTTTCTTGAATCCTCCAGTTACTTCCTGTTTCAAACCCAAAAAGCAATACCATCATGGAAACTCACTATATTACATTTGTCCATGCTGGCAATTCTCCTCCACCCATGTAATTATAACTCACCTGTCCTTTCATCCTCTCAGACAAACAACCACAAGAAAGTCTGGTAGAGCAAGCAGATATCAGAAACTTACCACATCCTGACTGTCCACCACTTGTCACAGCTGCCTTTGGATCTACAGCCCTTCCCCTGCAATAGTAACCCTTTAAAGGGCTTTGACCATAATCCTACTTTTTAAATCACATACTAATAGTGTTACTCTGTCATTGCTATCCTCTGCAATGCTCTGGTGTGCTGCTAAGAATCTTATTTAATAAAAAAAAAAAAAAAAAAGCATTTGTGTGCACACATTTTGCGCACATTTAATTCCAAAATACTTTACTAAATATTGAAGATATAATACTTTCTCACTGACTGCATATTACACTGGCCCTCTAGCTACAAAACAAGTCCAAATAATTTATCTCTCCGCCATGTGCTTATCATTTGGCTCGAGACATTTATGCTAATATTCTGTATTTGATTCATCTCCTAAAACAATTTCAAGATTGATGGGTGGACGCTGCCCGTAGATTGTCCAAGATCAGTTACTCAAATGCATTGGAATAACACAGCCTGCCACAACCGTATGTGCAACAAGTAAATGTGTAGCCCGTTCACTCGCGGATTTAAATTTCTGCCTTTTGTTTGAGTAATAAATAAAACCAATTGGGAGTACTTGTTGCAGTTTTGTGCACTTCATATCAGATTTAAATGACAATAGATACTCTTTTAACTTTAGCTCTAGCTGCATAGAATGATACCATGCACAGAAGTTTTAGTCATGTATCAAACAGCAGTTCTGAGTATTCTCGGATTAAATATTATCTTGTGGCGTGGCTCTAAACCCTAAATTCTGTTTTGCTACCTGTGTTTAAAATAACTGTTATTGCTCTCCGTATTCCTGATGCATTGCCTTGCAACAATCATCTCTAGGATTGCAAAATAAGTCATCCAGGGTTCACCACACATGCAGGGAAAAACAAATACATCTAGCTGTGATATGATGTGTTGTATTTCACACCTTATCAGATTTTGATACTGTTATAACAGCAACCTCTTGCTACTGCAGAGAGGGATGCCAAGCCTGGCTTTGCCTTATCAGCTCTTTACAGTACCACTAAACATAATTCCTCATCACTCTTCCTACCTTCACGCATCAAAACCTTCAGATATAGTCATCTAACCATGTGCATGAGTCACATGTTGGTAGGATGAAAGGAGCAGCGCCCTCTACAGATAGATGACACACTGAGCACTATCTTGTCTGTGGTTCAGTCTGCCTTCGGTGTCAATGTGGCCATCCCTGTTCCCTCTCAGAAATTCAATTCAATTCAATTCAGTTTATTTATATAGCGCCAAATTCACAACACATGTCATCTCAAGGCACTTTACAGTTCAACCAGATCAAATTGATACAAAGTTTTCTATCTAAGGAAAACCAGTTGATTGCATTGACTCATTGACTCAAATACAATCCCCCACACTAAGCATGCTTGTAGCGACAGTGGAGAGGAAAAACTCCCTTTTAACAGGAAGAAACCTCCAGCAGAACCAGGCTCAGTGTGAGCGGCCATCTGCCGAGGCCGACTGGGGTTCAAGGAGACAGAAGCAGAGATACAAAAAGCAGCTGTAAAAGGCGGCCCCGTCCAGGAAACACACAGCCAGGCAGACGAGCTCCAAGGCAGCTCCCATGCCAGAGGACGAAGAAAGCACATCCACTCAGTCACGGTCAGAGAAACAGGACCACACTGGAAAACAGGCCGATCTCCAACATCTATAAACAATTATTACAGAAAGAAAACAATTATTGGTAAATTCTAACCATTTACTATATTTATAATAATAATTACAATATTTAGAGTTGAAAAGCAAACAGCAAGCAAACAGAAACCATAAATATTTATTTGCTTGCAAACTCAGTTCTCCAAGTAAACACATTATGACCATTTAGATTTTATAATTCACTGATTTAACAGTTTTATAGATATGGTGAAGATAAATTAGAGCACAATTTGCTGAGTAAAGCAAAGTGAATGGGAGGTATGTGCATGGTTTGTTAATTGGTTATGTCCATCGGAGAAAATCAATAAAAAGAACGTTTTTTTATACCATTTTCTTTTGTATTAAAAATCTCCTGAATTGGGATATGTATCATTTTATAAATGATTAAAAATCCGTAGAATTTAAATAAAACCTGTGGTGTCTATCTCCAAAAGCCTTACCTCAAGTTCTGTTTAATTCCTATAATTTAAAGGCCCTGTACATGATTTTAAAAGTAAAAAGTAATACAGCTAATGTAAATCTCGGACCAGCCTACTCAAAGTGGAGCTCTTTGCTCGACCACCTTTGACTAAATCTGGACTCTTAACTGGCTAGTCCTCCTAGTCAGGTATCTTTTTAGTACTTTTATTACGAGATGTGCATGTTACAACTTGCACACCGATTGGGAAAAATGTTTCTCAATGGGACAAGGTTGAGGGCAGGGCTTACAATTCAAGCCAAACTGTTCTCCTCATTAATGGTTTAAAAAATCTGCAGAATCAGGTACAGCGCCTTTAATTTTTCCCTGCAGCAACAACAGAAACACAATTATAAAAACCAAAACATTTTAGATGCATAAAAAAAGTAAGAAAAGATAAGAATTATAACTAATGTCATTAAATTACTAGAATAGCACTACTCAAAGCGGCTGCACATTAGAGTAGCACTGCTGACTTGATACTAATGTTCTTTTTGAAAAGAATTTCAGTGTTTCTGTTCGTGAATCAAAGCTTCTTTTCTGATGCATTTTTATCTCTCCTGATGGATGCTGGGCACCTGAGAGGATATTGCTAATGTCTTCCTTTTTGGAAATATATTATGATGCAAAACCATATAATCAAAGCAAGCTGGGGTTTTTTACACCAGGAAGTAGCTCTTTAAAATATTAAAAGTAGGGCTGTTCAAACTGTTAAATTAAGTAATTACACTGAAAATTACACTTGGTTTAAAAAAAAAAATCTATCATTATTCTGAATGTCAGTTCAGTGCATAAGCCTTTTGAATTTGGGCCACTGAATGACCTGTGCAGAGAGTGGTGGTAATGCAGCTAAAGCTGTTTGCCAACTGCCACCACTGGTACAAGAAGAAATTAATGGCAAGTTTTACTTTAAAAATAATGAAGATGGGATTGCCAACCTCTGCAAGGTGGTTTGTAATAATTGTAAAAAAGAATCCTTTATTCATCAAAGCTGCTCCAACATGACATATTATTTAAACGCAAAACATGTCAGGTGAAGCTATATGGCTACATCTGCTGGTTGTACCGTGAGCACACTTTACCAACCCATGCTAGCCGAATGAAGTAAATGGTTGAGCAAAGTCACCACAGCAAGACTGATTAGCCATGTGCTACAATTTTGTGGTCTTACAATTCAAATTTTTATTCTGGTACCTTTAGCGCATTTAGCACAATTTAAATTCTATTAATTAGAATAATTAATTGCCCAACAGCCCTAATTAAAAAGACCCTGCCAGAAAATAGAAACATGGCAGCAGGAAAACAGAGATTTAAAGAAGGCTGGAGACCCAAGGGAGGAGGGTTAGCAGTGCTAGTTGACAACAGATGGTGTCCTGTTATTGTAAAATGTCATCTCTGCAGCCCAGATATTGAACTGTGGGCAGTTATTTTTTGTCCATATTATTTTCTCAGACAGTTCACTAGAGTTGTTTTGGCAACTGTTTACATTCCACCTCCTGCTTTTGCTGACACTGTGTTTGATGTAATCAGCTCAGTTGTTGCTATGCTAGAGAAAGAAAATCTAAATGCATATGTGGAAACAACTGGTAATTTTAATCAAGCCTCACTTTCTGTAACACCTCGAGGATACCAACAGTTTGTCAGGTACTGTACCAGAGAAAACAAAACTTGGACTTGGTTTTGTCCAACTGTCAAGGGTTTATACATCTATAAATCATGACCTTTTCTTAGGAAATCAGACCACAATCTTGCACAATTTTCTGTGCTCAGAGTATAGGTACCTTTTATGGAGGATACCTAACATTAATGCAATGACTATGTGACTGACTACGTAAACTTTTGTGTAGATTACAGCATCCCCACTAGTTTAGTGAGACGTTTGTGCACACTGGTAATGCATACGATGTGATGATAGCAGGAAGGGATCAACTCAATTGCTGCATTGTAAGTTCTTGAAAGCTAAAATCTGAGTCCCCCCCTCTGTGTAAGGTTGTTTTTTTCTTTCTTTTTCAAACTTGGAAACAAAGTTCAGTGGATTGTTTTTTTTTTTTACTTTTTTGGGAAGAAGTCGTAAGAGTATTCCCCACTTCATCCGTGGTCAACATTATTTTCACTTCTTCCTTTTTGATTAAAAAAAAAAGCTTTTCTCTACAGTCTCCTTCACTAAAACTGTGGTCAAGTCTTGATACTTTCTCATATCCTAATTTTTATATTTAATCATATTAGTCAATGTAAACGGACAAGTTTTGAAGGATTGTTTTTGGCATGCAAAATTCTGCTTAGTAAAAAGTTTGAGTAAAGGAGATTGACTGAAGAAAACACTAGACAGCTTGGTGTCGGGGGGGGTGATGCTAGTGAAGAGGAACATAAAGTGGCAGAATGAGTGTTCAGTATCAAAGCTAGATTGGATTTCCAGCTCCAGCCTTGTCAACACTTGTCAAGAACTAGGAGAGGAGTTCACCCTTAGAACAGGAGCTGGCGTCACTGCTCTTACTAAAACCACAGCAGTATTACAACACAGGCTCCTGACAAACATGAAACCAGCACTTGGTCCAAAACAGCATGCAGGTCCAACTCTGTCATGGCCCAATCCATCTATGATAACCTTTCTCACCCAACGTTGCTTGATCTTGCTGATCCTTCGTCTCCCTCACCTCCAGGTTTCAATATTGTTGATTTCAAACACAGTTTTTCACTCATTAACCTTTCGGATCAAAGACAAATAACTTAATTGTCTGAAATCTGAGGTATTATGTCTAAAGTTTTTCTTTATGGGCAATTGACTGAAAAAAATACTTGTAAAACAAAAGAATCCTATAATCACAAAGGGGACTAAGTCTACAGGGGACTAAAAAAGATATTTAATTTTCTAACAGTTATACTGAAGTAGTAAGAACACATGTTCTGGTTTTATATTGGTGTGGTTGGCTGGTAGAAGTGTAGCAGAAGGGAGATGCAGTAGTGTCTGTGGCTGCTTGTGTTTAGGTTTAGGAGTGTCTGATGACAGCTAGCTGTTCTTGAATGTGGCTTCAAGCTTCCCACACTGCATCTCCAGCAGTGGATCTTACTGACGTCAAAAGGCTGTAACATGACTGACAGTCAGTTGGGTCTACGGACAAACGAGAAACACCACTAGCTTAACAGGAAAACAAACAACACATTTTAAACAGTGAGTCAATGTGCAGCAGATACGGCTGGTTTGCATGACTGGTTTGGTATTTTTGGTAAATTGCATTTATTCAGTTTCATGCTGAGAGCTAAACAAAAAGATTGAAACCACTCTGCAGTCTTTGCGGTGACTATGACACTGCAGCAAACAGCCGGTTGTGTATTTTAAATACCAAAATCTTTGAACTTGCTTTAGTGCAGATTAAACAAACATGTGTCTAACTTCCCTTACAGTAATACATTTGTACTTTATTATTGGATGTTTAAATTGTTTGTTTAATGGACTGCTGCCATTTTATTTCTGTATTTTCAGTGCTTTGGTTCCCAAACATAACTACGTTTATAGTGTAAGTTACCAAAGAGCATGGAGAAGCAAGCTGGAACTTACAGAAGTTGTTAAATTTATAAGTGATGGCTATGTGCAGAAAAGGCTGAATTTAATGCGGCGATAAAGATAATAAAGTTTACCACTGTATAGAGAGAGAAATGACACTGCAGTTGTAGGATGCAAGCTTGCCAACTAAGGTATGAAATAGCCTGCTTTTGCACATAAGAGCTGAACAGACACTTCATCATTTTAAGCCTCTCTTGAAAAAAAATGTAGATCTACTTTGAGTTTGAAAAGGGGGCCAGTGTTTTTTCATGGTATATATATATATATGCTGAAATCCAGTTTTTTCATGTTACCACTACTAGACTTCATCAGCAAACTGCACGCAGAGAAGGAGAATGTTGACATCAAACAGCAGTGCACCATTTACAGAAGTAATGATGAATGTGGCTGTCTTTAGAAATTTTCAATGAATCTTTGCAAAAAAAAACAAAAAAAAGAGAATAATAATAACCAAAAAAATGGATGGCGGTGTGCCAGTGTTATTAAACTCTTGATTGATGCGAGTCGACAGTATCATGACGCCATCATTAACAAAGAGGGAATGCAAGAAAAAAACAGCACAATTATTAACAGCAGTTTGCAGAGTCAGTCATTGCCAGGGCTTCCACTACACGTCCACAGCAACTGCTGCTACTGTGTCTTTGGATGTGGGAGTCTTGGCAATCATTTAAAAGTCTGATAAATCACAACTGCAGACGCTTAGAAAACTATCACATGCCTATCCGATTTAGTACCACGTACAAAGGTTGGTGAAATCAGATCTTTTTTGGAGGGTGAAAAGATCTGTACTGGGCCTTTCAGACTGCCATGAAAAGGTCGGATATGAGTCATATATGGACAATAAGATTGGATTTGTCTGCAGTGTGATCGTAGACTTGGTTTAAATATTGTAATGAGGAAAAAAAATGTATTAGTTGTATCAAATCTGATCTATAATCAAATTCTATGTCACTGATGTAATTTGCAAAAACATGATTTTTAACTCCTAAAAACAGCAGTTCAAAAGTAAATGATGTCGATGATAGCATTCATTCTACTGAAGTCTCTTCAGTGACAAATTTCAGTATCAATGATACAAATACAAGGAAAGGATAACAGCATTCTGTATAATACTGTCATGCTGGAATGGGTGCATATCTGTATGCTAATTACATTAAATGTGGGCTACAGCCTAAAAGCCACTCATCAATTGTATCTCCAAGACTCTGTAAATACTTTGAAAGTGTTTCTATGTGAAAACTGAATGAATGAATGTTTGTGAAATGTAGTAAGTTGTTTTATAATTTGCCATTTACATCAACCTGACAGACTGAATTCCTGTATGTCCATGCTGGCAAGAGTTGGGGCTTTGCAGTGAAACAGTTGGTAATGCTGTTGTTCTGCATCAAGAAGGTTGAGAGAGTTACACTGGAATCTTCCAGCATTACGTTCTCATGTTCTCCTCCATGTATGTATATGTTTTCTTAGGGTAAACGTCCTTTCTTCCATAGCACAAACACATAACTGTTTGGTTAATTAGTTCATCTAAATGGCTGTAAAACATTTTCTGGTAACCAATCATACCTTAGGTACCGATGTGTCATTTGTTTATTTATTTATTTGTTCTTATGTAACCCTGTGAAGAAAGAAAATCTGTGTAACATGTACCCCCCTTCTAGTCTAATAATACCTCCATGACTCTGCAAGCGCCCATCCAATAGAATAATTTAACGTTCATGTATCATGAAAGTGAAAGAGAAATAGAGGAGAATATGATCAATATTGTGAGAATGTATCTTCCAAATTAACATCCTTTTTTTTATTTTAGACTCCAAAGTCCACAAAATGGTTTGTATTTATATGTTAAAAAAATATTTAAAAAGATATGTTTGCAACCAATTCATCACATGTCTCTGCTCTAAAAATCCTTCACCTTGCTCTGTTTTTCTTAGTAAGAAGTGAAACACTTAGGCTTTCATTGCTTGAAGGCTGTTTTTATTAAAGCTGTGGATATTTTATGGTCAAAGGAAATGATTTACATTAACTAAATGCAGTCTGTTGTTTTGGGACTCGTGCAGCTTCTCGATTAGGGCAGTCATTTTGGTCTACACCTCATTCTGCAGCCCATAAAGAGTGAAACCTCAGAGAATGTGCATGTGTAAGCTGTGTGCAGAAAAACAATGACACAAGAATAGAAGCAGTAATCTGAGGAAAGAAAGGGGTATTTCAAAAAAAGGAAAAGAAAGACAGATCAAAAGTCTTGTGTGAAATATGAGAGCCTCGTCTATTATCCCCATGGTTGGTCACTGTGCAGACGGAACCCCATTTTTTTTTATTTTCTAACTTTTCTGCGTACACACGTACCAATTAAAACACACATTAACACACACACAGATCTGCGATCTTGCTGACCACCCAGCCTGCGGTGCCCTCAGGGCCCCACCTCTTACCTCGCTTTGAGGTGCTGTAGCTGAGAAAAACTACACCCTTAACTTCCTCTCCCTCCATGCTTACCTAGTCACTCTTTTCCCCACCTCCCTGCTTTTCTCTGTGCTCTCATTCATGTTGTAACAACTCGTAAAGGAGGGAGACTTTGACCTTCCTCAGTTAAAGGTTCCCAATCACCCTCATTCGTCTGCTGTGTGGAGGGGTGGGTTAGGCAAATTCAGAGCAACTACCCTTACCATGTTCTAACATCCTGTTCAAAGTCCCCTTGTAAATGTCCAAGGTACTAAAGTGGATTTTATTGAAAATAAACAACTGGTTGGTGTATTATTCCTTTGCTGCTCCTCTATAGAAAGGGTGATCAGCCCGTCTGATGTATTTTAAAAACTTACATAAAAAAACTTGAAACTTTACAGTGTCCCCTACAGATCAGTTTGAGGATGGGTGTTTTCCACTGGTCAAATGAAGTAATCTTGCTGCTTGCAAAACTGTACGTAGATTTTCACATTCAAACTGAAAATATGACCTTCAAGCAGTTTGACTACTGTATTAAAATTACATCTTCTCCTGTATGATATGTTAGTTTTGTCATGCTTTAGTTAAAAAAATATTGATAATATTAGCACAATATTTATTTGAACATCTAAATGTAATGCTGCCGAAGCCTAAGACCCTGTAAAGAACATGTAATACAAAGAACCCCCTGGAAAGTTGGTTATATCAATATAGTGATTCTTTTTTTTCTACTTTAAAGAGATTTCTGGATTTGCTCTGTTCTGCTCTGCTGATCTGCTAATCTGATCTGATCTGCTCTGCAATTTGATTATGAAGTGAAGGGGGGATCATATAAGTTTTAAATCAGCCTTTACAAACTGAATTTTTAAAAGAATAGTTTGCATTTTTATTCAGCTTCTCCTCATTTTTTGTGGGAACTCCTTTTACCTGAAACTTTAGGTGCAATTCATGGGTGTAGCTCTGCTGGTTTTGCACATCCAGAGATCAACATTTTGACCTAGTTTTTGCCACAATACCTAAAGCTCAGATTAGTGGAATATATTTTGCCACCAATACTCAACTGTCTTTAGCTCTGGACTTTGATTAAACCAGTCTAATATGGACTGGTTTAATGCTTAAATGTACAACACTTAACAACAACTGTTAAGTGTTGGTAGGGTAGTGTAGGTATAGAACAGGTCCTGTATTCATCCTTGCCCCTCCATAATACAAGCATTCTCACAACATAATGCTTGGTTCTGCCATATGCCACTGCAAGGATGCTGTGTTCAGTTTTTCAAACACACATTATTTTATATAGTCCAAAAACTAAAATTTGGCTTTCAGCTGAGTAGAGCACCTTCTCATAAATGTTCTACTGTAGGTCCCCCACATGTCTTGTAGTTGTGATGTTTGTTACTTCTTTTTTTCCATCCATGTCATTTTTTTTAACTGTTCCATAAAGGCCACACTGTGGTGTGTAGAGACCAGTGGCAGATCCATTTACTGTTTCTGCCACTAAAGAAACAAATCTCTCCTGCTCCCCAAAAGTTAGTATGTTTAATATTCTGATGACTGCCTGCTCTAATTGCTCAGCCCTCCAGTTTAGGTGGACAGTCAGCTCTGGGTAGGTTTGCAGTTGTGCCATGGTCTGAATTGAAGAGTTGATAAATAGCTATATAACTTAGCTATTGTTAAAATTTTAAATGAACTTTGATTTAACTCCTTTCTGTTAGTTTTCCTGGTCTACATGGTGCTTTATGTTCCAACATGTGCTCCACAAACCCCTCTGAGGCCATTCCAAATGTATTTATAAGATCACATTATTCAAGGGTGGACAGTATTCTAAACTTAGATGCCTTCTGAATGAAACTAAATACTCTTTAATTCTAATAAGGTGTAACTCATTTTTATTTATGGAAAGTTTGAAAACAATGCCCTTTTCCTTCACGTTATATATGTTTTTGTTTTATGTTGCTTTGTGTTGTTTTACCACATGAAATCCATCTAAACTACATAGAGGTTTGTGGCTTTAACATGACAAGTGGTGAACTTTCAAGGCACTGGAGCGTTCTTTGCTCTGTTCATGCTGCTTGTCAGGGAAGGCACAACTGGTAATGAATGTTCATCTGTTTGGCTTTGGCTTTAAAAACTGAATTTCTGTTGGTCACATTTATGGATGTTCAGGTGTCATCAGGTTGTGACTCATTTGGCAGCTGTTTTGTTTAAGAAAAACAGCAAAAAACTCCTAACTTCTCAACAGTATTAATTTTCCCTTCTGTTATAATAATTCAGGGTCTATTAAGGGAATTTCAACAGATATTAAAAGATACTTGACTCTGTAACTGCATCTAGCCTGTTTTTTAATGGAATCAGAAAGTGTGAGGTGAGTTTTTTAATATAACCTCTGAAGAGCAACTAAAAGGGCTGACAGTGATGAGCACTCGTTTACAGCCTGGCAGGCTGACAGGCATCCATTGAGGCAGTCAGCCAGTTGGTAAAACAGGCAAGTGGGTAAACTGACATGGACATGCATGATGAACCCAGAGAGACAAGACAAGTCCAGCGATTATACAGGGAAAGCAGCCATATCCACATTTGGAAGTAGAAGCCGGGAAATCAAGTAGTGGTCAAAAATGATTCTCTCTCTAGTCCCTTGTGGAGCTAAAGAATGTTACTCTCACACAGAGATACTTTAATTTGAATAAAGGAGATTTAGGGCCATAAGTATTAGTTCTTAAATGTTTATATGTAGTTTTTTTTTTTTTTTACTATATACTGTTTTTCACCACAACTTATTTAATTTGTAATCCAATTATGAATTAAAACAGACTGTATAATTTTGTAAGTAAGTTTTTTAGTCTGTTTACTTATACATACACACTCAGAGTAAGGTACTTATTAAACAGAACACTAATCTAACATCAGTTGTCTTATTTCCCAACTTTATTGCATTGTAAAAAAAAAAATATTAATTCTAACCTTTATTATGCATATAACTGAGTCAAAAAATATTAAGGGCCTGGTAATTTCATAACAGCTTTTTATGTAATTTTCAGTTGTTTGTGATTACTTTTACAGCTATGTTAAACTTAGATAAGAAATAAAAAAAAACATTAATAAAATGTAAAATAAATTAAAGAGTCCATTCGATAATAAATCCAGATTTTGAAAAAGAAATGTCATTTGTCTGTTTTTGATCGACTACTATTAGCAACCAATTATTAGCAAAAAAAAAATATCTTAATTAAATTTGAAGTATGAATCTGTTTTCATAGCACCTACACTTTAAAGATTAACTCTGTATTTGTTCATTACTGCAATTGTTTTGTTCACATGTCTATCATGGGGTTTCTAAGTTTAATTTAACTGTTGAATCCTGCTGCTGAATCAAGATAAGTAATTGTTACTTAACAATTTTCTTCTGCTCAAAAATCCTAGTGGACTCTCACAAATGTGTGCTTCTGGTGAATGTTCCACATCTGTGTGTTTTTCATGCATACCATTGCTTAGTTGAGTCTGGATGCCTGTGCATGTTTCTCCCTCTCTCTTGTGTGTGTGTGTGTGTGCGTTTTGTGGGTTTGCGTTTATGGGCCACTGCAGCACTCTTTATAAACACATCAGTTGGGCTGACAGTGCACAACAGGAGGGATAGAGGAGCCTTTAGACAGCCTAGGACAGAAGCCTCGTAAAAAATTACTTCTAATTTATTTCCCTCCAAATTGGAAAGTGCACGCTCACACCTGACTAAATCATCACGCGTCAACCGGAGACGGCCCCCCACTGCATCCTGATGACACCTGATCCCATTTTTGCCGCGCAGGCCCAAGCCAGGCCCCGGCAGAGAAAACATGGTGTCATGCCGCATACATATACAGTCCTTAATTGCTTTTGCAGATGTTTTGCTCCCGATATCCTCTCTTAAGCCCCATCACTATTGCTTCCTACCTCTTGACCTAAACATTTGATCCGGCCAATACAAGTCATCAAAGCTTTATCGACTATTTTATTTCTATCTCTTGAAATAGGTTTTATGCCCTATACACACTCTCTTACCCTTTTATCTCATTGTATTCATCATTCTGTATTACTTCATAAGAGTAATACAATTTGTTGTACTCTTTATTCTATTTTCATGAAGATATATGAGCTTACTCAACCTTTTTCTTACCTTTTTTATTGTAGCTCATTGCAAAGTAAATACCTCTATATCTTTGCCCTGTTTTTTTAAGGAGGATCTTCTGTTTCCTAATGTGAAAAACACATGTTATTACAACACGTTTGACATGGCAACCATAAACTTGACAAACACTAAACAAACAGCAGGGGTGGACAGTCTTGCCGGGGCCAACAAAAGCCATGGGCGTGCTTGTGTGACTGTGTGAGTCTGTAAGACATAAAAATTGTTTCACATGATGCAACTCTTGAGGTTGTTTCTGCAGTAACTCATGGGAGGTGTGAATAAAGAGAGAAAAAGTATATAAAGTACATAAAAAAACTAGAATCAAGACAAAGGTATTCACTGTCACATCAGGGGCTTTCTAAATACAAAATTAATTCACAATTCACAAACGTAATTCTGAATGGATTAGGGTTTAGTGTTCATATATCAAGGGCTTCATGATGGTGCAGTTTGTCACATTGTTGCCTTGCAGCAAAAATCTTCTGAGTTAGATTCCCAGCATGGGGTCTTTCTGCATGGAGTTTGCATGTTCTCCCTGTGCATGTGTGGATTCCCTCCGGGTACTCCAGCTTCCTCCCACAGTCCAAAAACATAACTGTTAGGTTAATTGTCATCTCTACATTTTCCTTAGGTGTGAGTGTGTGTGTGCATGGTTATATCTCTGTGACAGACAGCCTGAAGAACTGCTCACATTGTATCCTGCCTTTTGCCCATAGACAGCCAGAGATAGACACCGGCACCGGATGGATAGATGTTCATACATACATATATATATATATATATTTATATATATATATATATATATATATATATATATATATATATATATATATATATATATATATATATATATATATATACAAAAGAAGTTTTAAAGAAATATCAGACTTACTGATCACACACTGTCGAGGATCACTACTATAACTCTTCTTCAGATTAAACGGTAAACGGATGTTGTTATTAGTCAAATTTAATTTACTGGACATCCATATTTGGCAAAATATATTATTTGGTTGTGAATTTTGATCATTTTCAATTATAATATTTATAATATCCATTTTAAATTAAAAAATGTTTGGTTTTGTCTGTTTCATCTTTGTTGCATAGATTCTACACTTCTAGTTGTGGTCTGAAGTTTAGACTTAGACTTAGACTTAGACTTCTTTATTTGTCATTTTGTATGCACAGGGTGCATACAGAACGAAATTGCGTTACATACAGCTTATGAACGTTGCATTGATATTTCACAATGGCACGAGTTATAGAAAAATACAAAAAGTGCAGCAGTGGTCAAAGTGTGAACAGTGCAGAGGATAAGAGACAGTGTGCAAGTTGCAGTGGTTCAGTGCAAAATGGCATTTGTGCAAAAAATGCGTTATTGAAAAATACAATGAGATGAACAATTTAAAGGGCTAAAAGTTAAAAGTTCAGCAGCATTTGATGCCCGATAATGTGCAATAGGTGCAGAGTTCGGATTGTGGATCAAAGGTTCAACAGTCTGATGGCAGTGGGGAAGAAGCTGTTGCACAACCTGGTGGATCTGCAGCGGATGCTGCGGAACCTCTTTCCAGAGGGCAGCAGGGAGAACAGTCCATGGTGGGGGTGTGAGGGGTCTTTGATGATATTACGGGCTCGGGACACACAGCGCTGTGATGAAATGTCCTTAATGGAGGGAAGAGGAGCCCCAATGATTCCTTCCGCTGTCCTCACCACCCTCCTCACATTCTTCCAGTCAGAAGCTCTGCAGCCTCCACACCACAGAGAGAGACAGCTGGTCAGAACGCTCTCTATGGTGCTTCTGTAGAAGGTTGTGAGGATGGGCGGGGGCAGGCGGGCTCTCCTCATCCTCCGCAGAAAGTACAAGCGCTTCTGTGCCCTCTTCACTAGAGATGAAGTGTTTACAGTCCAGGTGAGGTTGTCCGTGATGTGCACCCCCAGGAACTTTGTGCTGCTGACCACCTCCACAGCTGAGCTGTTGATGAGCAGTGGAGCATGGTGGGGGCGGTTTTTCCTGAAGTCGACGATGATCTCCTTCGTCTTCTCCACGTTCAGGATCAGACTGTTTTCACTGCACCAGTCCACCAGCTGCTCCACCTCCTCTCTGTAGTCCCGGTCGTTGTCGTCCCTGATGAGGCCCACCACCGTGGTGTCGTCCGCAAACTTCACGATGTGATTGGTGGTGAACCTGGGGACGCAGTCATATGTCATCAGGGTGAACAGCAGGGGGCTCAGGACGCAGCCCTGAGGGGAGCCCGTGCTGAGGGTGATGACATCAGAGGTGTTCTGACCGACCCGGACTGACTGAGGTCTGTTGGTGAGGAAGTCCAGCAGCCAGTTTCGAAGGGGTGTGTTGAAGCCCAGATGTTCCAGCTTTCCCACCAGGTGCTGTGGGATGATGGTGTTAAACGCTGAACTGAAGTCCAGGAACAGCATCCGCACGTGGGTGTTCTTCTCCTCCAGGTGGGCCAGGCTCAGGTGAAGAGCAGAGGAGATGGCGTCCTCAGTGGAGCGGTTTCGCCGGTAGGCAAACTGGAACGGGTCGAGTGTTGGGGGGAGACTGGAGACGATGTGTTCCTTTACCAGCCTTTCAAAGCACTTCATCATGATGGGAGTCAGTGCGACGGGCCGGTAGTCGTTGTAGCAGGTGACTTGAGGTTTCTTTGGCACTGGGATGATGGAGGCAGACTTGAAGCATGCTGGCACTGTGGCTTGCTCCAGCGAGGTGTTAAAAATGTCCGTGAGGACACCAGCTAGCTGACCTGCACACTCCTTGAGCACCCGCCCAGGTATGTTGTCGGGACCTGGGGCCTTCCGCGGGTTGACCCTCCTCAGAGTCTTCCACACGTCGGCTGTGTCAAGGCAGAGAACCTCCTCTTCCTGATGTGGGACAGCCTTCACTGCTGGAGTGCGATTTAGTGCCTCAAACCTCCCAAAGAAGTTATTTAGTCCGTTTAGGAAGTCAGCATCAACTTCATCCACCGGGGCAGGGGGCGTGTTGTAGTCTGTGATCGCCCGTATGCCTTGCCACATGCTCCTGGTGTTGTTGGCGTCGTGGAACAGATGCTGGATTTTCTGGTTATGGTTCCGCTTTGCTAACCTGATGGCACGGTTCGGTTTACCAGTTGTCATCATGAGCATAGATTTTGTGTGATGATCTCATTGGATTGACTAATACTCTGAACAATGGGAAATGAATGGAGATTTTTTTTTACCTGCCAAAAGCCAAGAGCACACAGTTTCAATTTGAAAGCAGGATTTCCTCTACTTGCACTGAAAACTGTGAAAAATTGAAATGCTGACATTCAAAACTTCTGCTTTCTCCATCAAAACTTTGTATCTGCTCTTAGATCTAATGCTTATTTCACAGAAATGTTCTCCACTATTTTACTTCCTTTTCCTCACGGGCAAACCAGTCCCTGCTCGAATCACCCGTTGGGTCTGCTTGTGGATTTTTTTCGCTCCCTCTCAGACTGGAGTCAGATTATCACCTAGCAATTTTTCCGGCCAATAGAACGACAGCCTCAGAAAGGGAGTGCTTGTTTATTCTACTGAGTTTGCCTGTTGTACATACTGATGATAAAAATTATTTGCAATAACAATTTTAATAAAATAAGAAGCTGAAAACATAAACAGGAAAAAAATGTAAAATAAAATTATATATATATATATATATATATATATATATATATATATATATATATAGGTTGATTCTAAAATCACCAATGAAAAGTCATCTGGTTGCTTTGAGGTACTTTTATCAAGGCTAAAATGGTTCATAAATCCCTTTAGTTTTTTTTTTATATGTGAGCTTTTATGTTTGATTTGGTATATCGAAGACAGTAGCGCACATTTGCGCTAGAAGAAAACATTTGAAAACCAATTTTATTATCAGTAACTAGTAACAGGTAAACTCAGAAGAGTAAAACGGATTCAACGGTTTTACGTTCATATCTTTGACTCCAGCATAGACTGGTTTGCATATGAGAAGAAGGAAGTAAGAGCTGCTGCTTCTTGATAGACATGTACCTAAACATCACTTAGGGCCTAGGTATATACTTGGGGCTCAAGTAATGTTGTTATTCAAAACGTTATTCACAATTGCCAAAATATATGGCTTCATGCCTATGGTAAGTTTATGTGAAACTTTGGATAGGCAAACAATTAACTGTTTTAGATTTGAAGCTTTAAATAAGAATTTTAGTTTTAATCTCTACAACGGATGTCTTTTCGCTGTTTTGTTGTCATGGACATCTGAATTTTACTGCAAGTAATAACATTTAGCTTTCAATGTTCATTGGCTTCAGACATTTTGAGCAATAAAACTACAGCAGAAAAGCCTAATTCACTAGATGAACTTCAAACCCTCTCACCTTTGTTTGGCTGACATCTCAGACTGTCTGGATATCACCACGGCTGACCGACCAGTCAAGCATGCATATTTCCAAACAAAGTTCTGACCTTTACCTTCCCACCACAAATACTGTCCCCCTGTCATTAAATGATGAAGACTGCAGTGAAGGAGTTGAAAACCAAACAAAAAAACAAATCTCAGCATGTCATGCAAAAACAAAAAGTGTTGAAGGGGGCTGGGAGAGAGCAGAAAAATAACACAGAGCAAGTCATAAGGCGCAGTTCATGCGAAGAAAGTGCCACTTTACAGTATGTACGCACATTAAAAGGCATGCCGTACATGAAGAATGAGAGTGAGGTTATTTGACAAGACATTGTATAACACTTTTAAATTTCATATATATGTCTCTTATGAATAGCTCACTTATGAATAGACTTCAGTTCCTTTCTCCTTTTAAATTGCTTGGCAGACATGCATCCCCTTTTATAATAAATGTGTATAATGTTTTTATGCAGTGCAATGCCTACAATAATCTAAATTGGTATTGCATATTAAATGCAAAAATGCCACTGTGGCTTTTACTTTCAAAACCACTGCTATGCTCACTATTCAGCTTGTGTTATTGCTGGACTGCTGCACAGAGAACTTCTGCAACTGTCTCCTTCTAACCTGTACCAGTTGGGATGTAGCTCCCCAGAGTGTTGACCGGGGCAACCTCCAGTCCAATTCCCCGTCCTCTCATATCCTGGTGTGAGCACAGAGGCCACTGGCCCAGTCAGCGAACCTCTGAACTCCATTGCATAAAGGCAGAGGAAGTCATCCGTCAATGCAGTGGACTGGGATGGACCTCAACCTTGTTCCCTTTTTCTCACTCTCTCTGAGGGATCTGCTGCTTCCAGTGGTCTAAGGGTGATAGGGCAAAGGGGTTGAAGTGTTTGTGTAAGCCTAAATGGGTCTGAGGAGGACCAGAGAAGCAGCCTGCACAGCTCTAAAGGGAATGTTTCTCTGTGTGTGTTTGTCCCTCCCTAATGATTTATTGTGACAAATGATCAGCCATGAACAAACAACAAGCAAACTGCTGGCCTGTCCACACAAACATACAAACATGCAGAAGAAGACAGACAAACAAGCTATTAGGCAGAGTGATGGCCAGCCTGAAGATGATCAATCACACTCAACAAGAAAAGATCAGCCAGAGATTTTGGAAGTGTTTTAACTTCTTGTGTGGTGCATTGTTAAGGTTTTCACACTGTGTTAATTATTTTACAGTGTTCTTATGTCTCAACAATACACTTCCATATTTTTGTTAATAGTTAATAACAAAGAATGATGGATGGTGACAAAAAACAGTGAAATAAAGGGATATGCTTTACATGTTTTATCATTTTGTTTAATCCACAACCTGAACCTTGTGCTACATATGTACAGTATTCTAACCACTTTCACGCTGTTACAGTAAATCTGTAAATCCTGTCCCTCTGTGTGTACGCAAGGAGGTGTCATGGAGAACATTAGGGAAAAAGACACATCAGAAATCAACAAATGTGGTAGATATGTCAGTTTAATTTGAGTCAGGGAACAAAACAAAACAATATACCTGTTAACATCTCTTAGTGCACTGTTAAATTAAAGGTATAGTGGAGGATGTTCTTTTTCTGGGTGGATCATCAAACAAGTGGTCCTCCTAATTGTCAATCATTCTGTTGATATGTATAAGGCCTTCCTACGTGCTTATCCGCGTTTTCACTTACCGGTGGTGAGTCTGACATAGTGGAAAATTTGCATATCTACATTTGGAAAGTAAGCTTGTATCAGCGATGCTTAAAGCAACTTTTAACCAGAGAGTGCACGAGGAGAAATGGGCCTGTGCATGCTCTCGCACACATACAATAGACGTTTCCTCTTGGGAACAGGGTTGTGCATGTGGATTTATTTATATATTTTTTTCAAATGTAGACTGAAGGTCTTTTTAAAAAAAAAATGTGAAACCCATCCACTATACCTTTAAGTTTGTGTAAAAAAAAAAAAAAAAAGAAAAAAAAGAAAAGCTATTCAGTTGAAGCTCCACCTGTCCCTGAACACCACCACATCCCAGTTGAAATTAAAGATGGTAGCATTATGCTGTTGGGATATTTTGAATCAGTAAGAAAGAGGTTTATAGTTGATAAATGGCCGTGGAATTACAACTCGTCCTGGAGGCTGCAAAAAGATTTGAGAGGGGGGTACAGGTTAACCTTCTGAAAGGTTGTGACACAACTCAATGACCCCAACTATACAGCCAGTGCTCCAATGGGATGGTTTAGATCAAAGCATGTCAAAACCAGTCAAAATCTGAATGTATGTGTAGTTACGTTGCGAGTGTCTGATGCTCACATGCTGGTGATCTTCATCCAATCTGAATGAGTTTATTTACAAAGAAGAAAAGTGAAAGAGTGTTAATACTTTTCCGAAGGCGCTGTGCGTCTTCTATAATTACACACCAGCTTTGGTTATTAAGTAACCATATGTTTGTCACATGAATTCATGTCCCTGGTTGGTTGCTAGTCATGAGTGCATGTGTGTCTGTTTGTGAGAGAAAAAGTGTGTGGGTTGTAACCAAAGCCAGGTCGGTACAACACAGCAGCCTGTTCAAAGGCCTGTTTGTATTATTACAGCTTGTCCAGCTGCTCAGAACAGACAAACAAGACTTAAAGCTCTGGGCTACAAAACACAGGCCTCCCACCCTAACGTAGAAACCCCTGCAGTCAAGCCCAACCCTGCTTGCTACAGCTCAAAAATGGACAAATAGACACCTACAAATAGACAAATTGCCAGACATGAGAGGAAGTTTTGTTAGTGGAAGACACGGAGTAAACTGGAATCAACATCCAAACAAAGTTTTTTTCTGTCATTCTCTGCCTCTAAGCTGTGGAAAATGGGTCCTTTATGCCAAATTTCAAAGAAATGTCTCCTTTTGTGTTTGACTTAAAATGTGTATTTTCCAGAGTGAATTAATCTGAATTAAAAGCATTTGGTCATGTCTACTAATTAGAAATATATTAAATTCTTGGGTCCTCATGTGCAGAATGAAGGCCAGTGGCACTTTACTTCCCTACTCATGGAAAATGCCTATAGCTTTCTGAAGAAAAAGTGTAATGAGTAATGTTACCTCCTGTCAAAATATTGTGTCTCCATTCCACATTTGCTTTTTAAATCTCACATACTTCTTTGCGCAAACCCCCTCAAAACAAAATATTGCCTTATATACACAGTGATTGACTTAGAGGGGAGATGAAAATTAATGCCTGTGTTTTTAGAGAGCACTTTTTGCAGACGATATTTCTTCCCGCCTGTGTACTCAGTGTGCACTCGGCTGCCCTCTGAACGGCTCTCTTCTCTGGAGATCTCCCCAAATGGATCTGATGTTGGTGATTAAGATCAGAGTAAGCCAACACTTGCACCCTCCCTGCTCTTGCTCCCTTTCCTATTTTCCTATCCACATCATCCTATGCCAATGCTACTTCCTTCCCCTTCTTATCCTACACCCACTGTCCACAACGCTCGACATCCATCCTTCTTACACCTCTATTTCTCATCTGTCCTGTTCTCCTCCTCCTTCCTCCTGTTCTCTCCTTTAGCTCCTGCTCCCTCTCTGACTCAGGGTCCCTGTGTGCCTGTATGTAACATCAGTAAAGCTGTCAGGCAGCCAGGCCAAGGTAAACAGCCCAGCACCGGGTTCAGGGGTGATGGGGGCCGAGATGTTTTTCCTCAGGAACCCAGGGACCCCTCGAGGTTTCTGACTGGGGCCAGGGAGGGGCCAAGGGGGAAGACAATCCCTTAAGTTGCCCCCTGAAGAACACACACAACCCTGTATCCCCCTTTTGGATTTTTTGCTCATCTTGTTTTTTTGTTTTTTTTTATGTGATTCTTGTATCTTTGTGCATCTGTGTGCACATAGCTCCTGAACCGCTCAATCTTTTTATAAGCAATAAAATAAAATCATAAAATTTGTTAAACTCTTAATTCTCCCAAGATGTTGTTGAGTTGATATGAATAATGTGCATAAATGTATGAGGCAATCTCTACTTAAAGACATACCTCATACTTTTTTATTGTTCTTTTTATTGTTATTTTATTTTATTGTAAAGTTCCCAAATAGTTTTTCATTCACCTGCTTTAATTTGTCTTTTTTTTTTTTTTTTATGACACTAAACATTTTTTCTTATAAATATTTAGGGAACAAAATGTTTTTGATTAGGATCCCTACTGTTTCATGTGATTCAAAACTTCTATGTACCAAAACAATAATGTATTTAAATTAATAATGAAAAAAAATACCCTAAATTTAATATAAATCTTTTAAGTTTTATTCTGTTTTTCTTGTTGTTATTTTATATTATCTGGTTTACATACAGTTGAAATTAATTTTTGAAAATGTACTTTATATTTTTTTATATTACGTAGTTTTCATGCATAACCATATGAATTGTTGCATGTTTTTTTAGTTATAATTTTAGTTCAGTTAAACTCAAAAATCATTTATTGATTTTAAAGGGTAATTACATTTTGTAACCCCTAGGTTTTTTCCATGGAGTTGTCGTATATGCTAATAGCTGTTGCCAGGAAGGATATTCTGTGGCGGTCTGTCTTACAGCGGTTCCAGTAAAACTTGAAAACACACTGTTGTTGTTTAGCAATCTAAAGAGGATGTTTACTAGTGTACAAAATTTTCTTCCTTTTTAAAAGAATTCTTCATTTTCTTATGTCCTCCAGAGGTTACAGAGGAGTTTCAAGAAAAGAGACAGACTTGTATTTTATCTTGGTAAGCTTCTCTAAGTCATTTGCCCTGGTGCTGTTAGAGAGCAAAATAGATCACTTTCGCCACATCAGACTTACTGTATAGAAGACATGCAGACAACGAAGGGCAAAACTTCCATTAAAATAATAGCCTGCTCTGTCCCTTGTCACAGAAATGAGGCTTAAGCACAAATTCAATCAGCAAAACTCTTTTCAACTTCATCTGAACCACCTTTGATGTCCCACATTCAGCTCCTACCACTCAACTCAGAGGGACACACCTTCTCTGAAGCCAATCATCTTACAAGATCGCCTTCAGTTAGCTTCTGGTCCAACTTCTATATCCCACATGCAAGTGAATTTTCCCCAACCTCCACCTCATCTCCTCCCTCATTCTCAGTCCCACTCATCCTCTGGCTTGTTCCACCACCAGTGTCCGTGTTGGGATCTGGAGATCTGCCACCTGTCTCCAGCAGGGTGCGCTGTGGATCTCCTGGGCTGGAGCACTCCAGCACAGCTGACGTTCATCAGCCCATCAGGAGACCTGCCTATTTAAGCAGCTGCCAGACCTTCCTTGGACGCCGCAGTGTTGACCTTAGTTTGGTTAGCAACCTGAGCCTCTGTTACCAGAAAGAATCTTAGTCATCTCAAGTGAGAAACTGATTCTAATCCACCTCTGTCTTTGCTCACAGGAAACCTGTCTCAAGTCTGAAGCTCTGGATGAGCTTAACCTGCCTGCCAGCCCTGGTGAGCCAAACCTGAAGATTCCAGTCTGGATTCCTCCTGCTGCTCTCAGAGAAGAGCTGGAAACTCTGATCAAGGTCTGCCTTTCAAAGTCAGAAGCTAGATGCTGCTGCTGCTAAGCACTCTGCTGAACCAACAGTCTCTGGACCCAACCGGTTCCCTCTCTCAGACAAGAAAACCTGGACCCCTTCAGGTATTCTAAGAAACATCAGAAACTCAACAAATCATCTGTTAACCTGGCTAACCAATCTATCCGTCTCTGCAGACGCCAGAGAATCCTGCCAGGTCCAGTTCCTGAATCCAGTCATGTAATTGTTGTGAAAACCTTTAAATAAATCTGTTGAACTTTTTATCAGTCTCCAGTGGTGTTCTGCATGTGGGTATAATCCCAAGACCAATCATGACAGTCAGGGCCCCGGAGGAAGACTACTCTAATCCTTTCCTAGGTTACTCATCCAAGTGCATGTTGTTCACAGGATTGAAGTCTTCTGCTGGGATCCGAGCTTCAAAGCGCTTTTTTGTTTATGTCTTTATCTGCTTCTGTCTCCTTGAACCCCAGTCAGCCTTAGTAGATGGCCGCTCACACTGAACCTGATTTTGCTTGAGGTTTCTTCCTGTTAAAAGAGAGTTTTCCTCTCAACTCTCGCTACATGCATGCTCAGTGTGAGCGATTACAGAGAGTCAACAAGTCCTCGCAATCGCAACTGGTTTTTCTTAGATATATTTTTGAAGAATATGATTATGTTACCTCTATAAATTGAATATTTTCTAATTGCAGTTGGAGTTTTTTGTTTGTTTTTTCTCATGGGTGCACAGAACAAAAGAATAGCAAAAAAACACAAACAAAAAACAGGACTAGAGGGCAACAAATTGTATTTTAATTGAGCTACAAAGCCAGACTTGCAAGCCTATGACCTAACAGATGAAAACTGTGATCATATCTTAATAAAGCTAAAGTTTAAAGCTGACTATGTTCTAAAAAAAATTTAAGTAAATTGTTAGGATATTAGTATTAAAATGGTCCAAAAGATTATTTAGTCTCTTTTGTCAGCACATGCCATCATAAAAAACCAGCAAAACCTGATCTTAACAACTGCCCTTAATTTGAGGAGGTAAGACGATCTGCAAAAAAGTGTTTTTTGCCCTTATAATCATATGATTAAATGATGCTCCTGTAAAAACATGTTTTTTTTCTTATTTTGAACTAAATAATCTTATTATATTCAAACATTTTTGTACTCTCCTGTTAACATCAAGGGAAAATACACTTAATTCAAGAAAATTGGACTTCCTTGTATTTCATTGGCCTCCGTCTAGAACCACTTATGGTGAACACCAAGGTATTTATATTCCTCCATAACCTTCACTTCTTCTACAAGTTCCTGATTCTTCTTAAACAGACAATTATCCCCTTGCTTTGTTCACATTAAAAATCAAATAATTGATTCCACATCACTAAGCAGTTACCAGCTCTCTGTACTCACCTTCTCATCCATCACTGATGCACCCAAAGATGGTAGTCTTATTTCTGCAAATGACAGAAGTTTGTCTTGTACTGAAAAGAATGCAAAGCAAAAGAAGAAAAAGAAAGAGGGTAGCCTGGACACAACCAAAGAGTTTAACACATTCTTATTTCAGTTCAGTTTAGCAACATGCATTCTGCTCCCCTGTCCACCTTGCTCTGAGCTACAGCCTCCCTCTCACACCTGAAATGTTTCACCTTCCATATCTCTGCCATGGACAATCCTGCTTCTAGGCCATTTCCCTCAGCCAAACCAGGATACAATGTTGTTGCCTCCACCTTTGTCTCTAGAAGTCAAGTGAATATTCAACTGAATTGTAATACATCACATGGTCCTGATGGTGTCAGTCCCAGAGACATGAAGGTCTGTGCAGAGCAGATCTGTGGGATTCTACAGCACCTCTTCAATCTTAGTCTGACCCAGGAGACAGTTCCAGTGATGTGGAAGACCTCCTACCTTGTTCCAGTGCCAAAGAAGACTCAGCCAACAAACCTCAGTGACAGACCTGTTACCCTGACATCCCACATTATGAATTTACTGGAGATACTTCTGTTTGTTCACTTCATCAAGCAAACTAGCAGCTATCATAACCCCCTGCAGTTTGCTTATCAGCTTGGAGTTGGAGTTGATGCCACCATACATCTGCTTTAACAAACCCACTGACATTTAGACAAGGACTTGTGAAGATCGTGTTGATTTCTCTAGTGCTTTCAGTATATTTCAACCAGATTTGCTTTGTCAGAAACTCCAGAAGACTCAGGTGAAGGTACCAACAATTGCCTGGTCTACCTGACAAACAGACCACAGTGTGCTGACTGGAGGGTCAGCTGTCTAATCGTAGTCAGCAGCACAGGAGGGACACAGGGAAGAGTACTCTCACCATTCCTATTAACTCTGTGGACTTTCATAGAAGACAAAGTCATGCCATCTGCAGAAATACTCAGGTGAGTCTGCAGTTGTTGGATGCATCAGAGATGAAAAAGAAGCTTAGTACAGGAAACTGGTGAACTGTTTTTTGGCATGGGCTGATCCTGTATGGGAACAAAAACAAGAGATACAATTCTCAACATTTAACTTCCCTTTGAAATCAATAACGTTTTTTTTATATATTTTTTTTCTTCAATAAATGAAATAAACCACAAATAAATGACAAAAAAACAAGCATTTTTTTATTTATTTTTTTAAGAATTAGGATTAGGAATTTTAGAAAATTGTGTTAAGCATGTAACACATTTCCACACTTGTTCAGTACTGACATATGGAAACAGCATTAATCAAATCTTTCAATTAACCCTCTGGATGTTTTCATTTCTAACCACAACTGCTGCACTGCTAAACATTAGCAGCATCTTTGTAACTGATTTGATGTAGTGGAGGGACAGTGCACCAATAAGAGAATATCTCTACTAACATTAAGAAATAAGTGAATGTTTAAATTGATAGTTTTAAAGATTATTAGTGCTATGACATTGGCCAAAAAAAGATTATATCTGGAAAAAGTGCTGAACCTATAATAACTACTAGTAGAAGTATACTGGTATGTAGTTAATCTAGTAAACACGTTGCATGATAAATCAAATGGTCGTAAGTCAAAACAGATTTCATTCCACTCTTCTTTATGCCAGTCAATCCATGGTAAAATATTCTGGACTTCTAATAAAATACCAAATACAACTTTCAAATGTCAAAAAAAAAAAATCCTTTTCGTGAAACCTCAGCTTCAAGAGGAGCAGTGTGGGTTTCTTTTTTGTCTCAGCAGTGGAACAATTGACCAACTCTACATCTTCTACAGGGTTCTCATGGATGCCCAACCAGTTCACGTATGCTTTGTGAACCTGAAGACTGTATTTGACCGTGTCCATCATGATACCCTGTGATGGGCGCTCATAAACTTTATGGGCAGGATATCTAGATGCAGTCAAGGGCTAGAAGGGGTCTGGTTTGGGGATTTTGTCCGTGGCTCTGCTGGATCCCTCATGCCAAGATCTACAGTGTGCGTTGGGGCAGTTCTCAGCCAAGTGGAAGTTGCAGGGATAGCCCCACCAAGTCTGAGGCCATGGTTCTTGACTGGCAAAAGGTGGCTTTTCATCTTCCAGTTGGAGGAGAGTTCCTGTCTTGAGTGGGGGATTATCAAATATCTTCACCAGTAAGGGTAGGATGGAGTGGAAGATCTAGACAGATTGGTGTTGCTGCTGTTATAATGTGGACACTTCACTGGTCTGTTGTGGTGAAGAGGGAGCTGAGCCAAATAGTAAAAATCTCAATGTCGGTCAGTCTACGTTCCTACCTTCAACTATGCTTGTGAAATCTGGATCAGAATCAGAATCAGAATCAGAATCAGAATCGGGTTTATTGCCATTGTTAGTGAAGAAGTTCACAACTAGGAATTTTTTGTGGTACAGTCGTGCAACATGAAACATGGCCGAAAGAAAAAGATCTTGGATGCAAGTGGCTGAAATGGGCTTTCTCAGTGTGGCCATGCACTCTCTTAGAGACAGGATGAGGAACTTGATCATCCGGGAGAGGCTCAGGGTAGAGGTAATTTTCCTCCATATTCAGAGGAGTCAGCTGAGGACCCCTTCTTGGGGGTGTTCCAGGCATGTCCCACTACCATGAGGCCTACGCAGTTGTCCATGACACGCTGGAGGGACAATGTTTCTCAGCTGGCCCTGGAGCAGAGGCATCTGGGGAGAAGGAAGCTAGGAAATCTCTACTGACATTTCCACCCAGGGAGTCTGTCCCAGCCAAAACACTTTGTGTTTGTTGGTCATTTAGCCATTGTTTTTGCTGGACTTTTTTCCATAACATGCTCTGTGGTTTCTTGATTGAAGTGCTAAAACAAATATAATATCTATGTCTACAGATATGCTCAACAAGCCTGCAGACTTAAAGAATGCTTTACAGATGTAGCTGGTAACACCCTGCATCCCTCCTGTTTGATGCTTTGCATGAAAATAAATCCCATACTAGACACAAACTTCTCTAAGTCAGAGCTTAGTCAGAAACTTGTCCTAATACTCTACATACAGCACTACCCACTTATCAACAACTCCTTCCATGCCCTTGCTTAAATATTTCTTAGACAGCCTTCTCCTGTGATATAATTTAAATGAAACAAATGTTCTTTGGAAATTTAGCAAATCTCTTTGTGTTTTGCCCTAAGGAAACAAACATAACAAAGATAAACAGACAGCAACTACCATTCTATTTCAGCCCTTCTTCTAATTACCGGGTACCCAAGATTAGTATGTTTTCCAAACTTTTCAGCCCCCCTCATAGTTGTAGTAAATTGTACATAAACTGGTATCTCCTTTAAATGTCAAAACTACCACCTATCAAGTGTAATTATTCTAAGTATAACTGTTTCCTATGTAAAAAAAAAAAACCTCAGTATTTGGAAAAAAGAAAACCTAAAAGGGTTATTTTTTCAAATAATATTTACCATGCCCAACTGTAATTAAACCGCCCCTTGCAACAGTGCTACAAACTGTTGCTATGGATATGCTACAAACAGATGCCACCTTGCAGAACTTTTTTGCATTTAGTCTTTTTCCCTTTATTTAAGAGTTGATTTGTGTCTCAGGTCAGCCCTTTCTGTGTTAAGTACTCTACTGCAACTTCCTGATTTTCATTTTGTTTCAGCAGCTCTACATAATCCCCTGATTATCTAATCGTTTTCATATTCCACTTTTCTCTCAGTATTTTTTAACACACTGGTTATCTTGGAATACTGTCTGCTTGGCAGCCCCTGGTTAATGTTCAATTCTCCTTTTGTACCCTTTGTGATTTTTTATCTTATTTTATTATTCATTTCAAGTGTCACCATAAACATTCTATGCTTATCTCACATCTACACTTTGTCTATATCTAAAAGTACAAATTAGTAAAGGTAATTTATTCACAATTAGGTAGTTTGAAATACTGTGTTACATTTTAAGGTTGAACACCTGATAATACTTCAAAAAATGTCTATTCCATTAGAGAATGTTGTGCATATTTTAATCAATTGACTTTTTTATTCTGAGTTATACAACCTTAAATAAAAGTAAAAATATATATTTTTCTAAATAGAAAACATATTTTTGTTCTGTGTGTGTATATGCTTTTATTTATCATTGAAGAAATCTCTTACAAATGCAGAAAATCAAGTCCATCAGAACCAGATAAAACCCCAAACTTTCTGTCAAAATAGCTGAACTTATATAGCATTAACACCTGTTGTCAATGTCAACATTTCTCTGCTTCTTGAAATAATTTGGCAACTTTTGAATTGAAAATGAAGAAAATGACAAAACAGGAAAGCGAGAAAAGGTAAGACTGTTAAGAGAGAAGAAAGTTGGACCAGCAGGAGAAGAGTTGAAAAAACAAGCTGCAGAGAGACGGAAAGCAGTGAGAATTAAGAAAAGGTGTTTAAGGAAGGAGATGGGTGTGAAGTGATATTCCTCACCCAGGCATGACCTCGCTCAGCTCCAGTGAGCCATTCCCTCTAAGGTAGCCAGACTAGGGGAAGGAGGAAAAAATGGAGGACATCCAGAGGTTGCAAATCAAAACACCCATCTCAAGGCAACCATAAAAAGAAAAAGAACAGAGAATGCTAAAATAAAATAAAAAATAGAAAAAAAATCAAAAGCAGTTCTGCAAAGAAAATTGTTTTAAAAGCAATCAGGGCTTTAATAGTGACAGTGTGACATTCAGACATTTTCATGGAGATCGGAGTCGGGGAAGCCAAGTGAAGCATGTCGAATTGAAATACAGAGATGCAGGACTAAAACTAAATGGAGAGAAAGGAAGGGTTAAAACAAGGAAAAAGAGTGCTATTACTCTTTGAAGCGGGTTAACTCGTGATAAAAGTAAAATGTTTAGCAGAGTCTTTAGAATTTAAAGCTAAGGAGTATAGTGTGTACATAGGTAATATCTGCTAGGGTTAGTGGATCATATAGCATATAGATATTGGTTATCCTGATAAATTTGAAATAAAAAATTTGGTCTGACTTACAAAGGTTTGAAAGCCTTTATTGCGTGCGGTGACTGAGGTGTCAGCTTAACTCAGCAAAACATGCAAGCAAGCAGCAACAAAGATCATTATGATTAATTTATAATAAATGTAAACAAAAACACATTACGATATTGCATACTTACTTAGGGAAGTTATAACAGTTAAGTTCCCCCTTTTTCTTTTAAACAAATCCATTGTTATATGTATGTATTTTCTAAAAGATTTCTGTTGGAAACTGGTCGCTTTTTTCTTCATTTTTGTTATACTTTTGTCTTCAAAACCCTTTACTCAGACATGTTGGTTGCTAGGGCGATAGGGTGATATGGATCAAAATTATATAACTGTATAATGTGTGCCATATTTATCTTGATATGTTTTTCTTTCCATAAAGCAACTGTAAAAACACTTCTTTGAATCAAAGCTTAGTCCGAAATGTTGCACAGGCATTTTTTGAACATACTGCTGTAGATAAACATGAAACCAGATATAAATAACATAGACTCATCTTACATATCTTTTGAAAAAATCTCAATATCTTTAAAAATCTCAATATACTACCCAGCCCTACTAGTTATGTTATTGATAGAAATAAAACAGAAAACTGAAGTGGCCATTTTAAATATTCCTTTAATTATTCAAAGTTTTTAAAACTAAAGGAAAATACAATGTTATAAAGAAAATGTTTTGCTCTGAGTAATCTTATATCAATTTTAAAGCTTTATGGATAGGTAAAGCTATGTCATGCGATCTATTGATGCATGCAATGAAAGTACCTTTTATTTTATGTTTCACTAAGCCTTGAGGGTAAATAATATATGAGGACTAAAAGTTTTATCAGTACGCTGATTCTAATTTTGTGCAATTACAAAAAACACTATACGGTATATTTTTTTATGATCCAATGATCCCATGTACGGACAATGCATTATGTTGTTTGTTCCCTTGACTACATTATATCAGCTCAGTCTACACTTTAGCTCTCCAATTTTGCTTCATATTGTAATTTAAGTACTCTTCCTCTAAAGGTTCCACTCCTCGTGTGTTGTTCTTCCTCTTCCTGTTTCCCAGCAGCCCTCAGTCTTCCTGTTGCTGCTCCCCATCAATCCCAAACTGCCACAATGGTCTGTGACAGGGCACTGACAGGGCCGTGACAAGCATGCCACCCGGGCAGTCTGTCCCAGCCAGCCAGTCAGCCAGCCATGAGTAAAGACAAACACTTCACTTTACTTTCCTCCTCCTCCTTAAACTTTCATGGCGCCTGGTTGTGTGAGCCAGCCTCCTACCTTTGAGACCTCTCTCTGTGAGGCACAGCCACTGACTGCTTAGACTTACCTTTTGGACATTACCAGACTAACACCAGCATACAATAGCATTGTGCTTTCCGAAAACAGGAAAATGTGTCTTGTGATGTTTTTTCTAATTTTTTTCTGTGAGCTAAAGATATGTCCTTGTAAGTTTTGCAAAAATGCCACTCAGCCAGGAAGAGGCCATGACTGTAAAACAAAGTTAGGAGATAGACAGGCAGCAGATGCACACAGCGACAAACTTTGCTTTTTTTAGTAAACGTCCACAGCATGACATGATAGCTTTCACTTGTTACATTTTGGGGAAAAACAGGGGAAGGTGGCAGATCTGAGAACACATTCAGAACTCTGAAGTAGAGAGGTGAGAGGATCCTGTTCTGTGGGTGTTTTTCTACAGAAGGCACTGCTGCACTCCATTAAATTAATTATATCATAGTCAAAGAGCAATTAGCGGAAGCTTTGAAACGCCATCTAATCAGCAAGGAAATCAAAACAAGTGGGTCTCCTATACAAGATACTATATATAAAATATATAAAATACCTTGTTTATTTCAATCTGCTTCTCAACACATGTTGTACTTATCTCTGTACAGTATTTTTATATGCTGCAGTTATTCAAAGTTAACTACAAATGAACTTTGAGAGGTTGGATGTTTGGAATAATAGACATAATCTTTGTAATACTAGATCAAAAAAATTTTGTGTGGTTTACAGTATTGTCTGTCCACGGACAGTCCATGTCAATATCTGGTTTTAAATGTATATAAGTTTGTCATATGTGTCATATGTGACTTTTAGAATATACTTTCAAATTAAATCTAGAAGCATTTTAACAGGTTGAAAAAAAGTAATAAGAAAACCTTTAAAATATATTAACAAACACACAAAACATACATTATCTGTCTCTGATTGCATATTAATTTTTGAATAAAAAATAGTATATGTGAAAACCCAGTGCAGCACGTTTTCCTTGTTTGAGGGATTCACTTATTATTCACCATCAGTGACACATTAGTCTATATTTGTGCTGCATAGCAACATCATTAAAGAAAAGTTCAAATATGCCAAAGAAAGTCCAAATCCATCTCATTCCAGTGTCATTATGTGTAGCTCTTGAAATGTTGTTGTGTTTATCAGTCTGTCAAACTTTGTATTTTAGTGCTCTCCCTCAGACACACACACATATTCACACAGTCCTCTACTCTTGATCTACTTAGATCTGCAACATCTAACTGCCACTTAACCTCACTTTCTCTACTTACCCATCTGCTCGCCCCTTCAGCTTCCAATCCATCATCCAGCCGCGCCTCTCGCGCTGCAAAATGACTCTACTAGTCATGAACATCATTAACCTCCCCCCATCCAAATACACGCACACATACACGTATTTGTACACACATGTGATCAGATGTCCCTTTACCTCTACTTAGAGTGCAATCTCAAGCTACTCAACCTCTGCATCAGCCTCTCGCTGTGCAGGCTGTTGTTTCTCCACTCTTCTTTATGTGTGACATTTCTCTTCTGAGAAAGGGGCCCTCAGAGTGGCCTTATCATCTTTTGGCCTTTTCATTTGGCCTGCCTTTGAACCTGGGCTTTCTGTGAACTATCCTGCAATCACACACACACACGCACACATCCACACACAGTTGCACTCACATATGTAATAATGAAGCCCATTTGCAATAAATCTGATCTAACTGAATGTCTACATGCCAGACAGAGTGAGAAGCACATACATTTAATTAGTGACATGCAAAGCCTTTTAAGATATTTTTTTTCATGTGGACATGAAAACAAAGTTTAAAAATGAAGTGTTTTCAAATCAATTTTAAATCTGATTGATTTAATGAAAACAAATCAACAAAATTCAAAGAATTGCATACATTTTTCTTTTTTTTTTACATCTAAAAATTGTACTCTTCTAAAAGTACATTTGGAAAGTGATAGGGTAATTTTTTTATTCATTTATTTTTTTATTTTTGCATAGATATTGAATCTGTCCCAAGTAAATGGAACATTTTTCACAAACAGAAAAGACAGTTCAATATACACATTTTAGGCAAAGAGCATCCATAATTCATCTTCATCTCTTTCTTAGTGCCCCGGTCAGTCCTACAGTGTGATATCTGCCCTCTCCAGTCAAGAGGTTACTCACAGCTATGTAGCTGTTTGCATTGCTGTTGCTCCTGTGCTCTTCCCCATACTGAAGAATTTTATTGACCTTTATTGTGTGTGATTGCACGGGTGCTTTCAGACCGTAGCTCCGTCATATCAAGAAAGAGCACTCGTTCATCTGTGATGCTACCCAATTTTTTCCTAAAAAAAAAAAGTAGTTTTTCTCAAAGTTATCTAGATGTCATTCTTAAGATTGCAGGCAGCATTCTTTGTTTAAATAGATATGTCAGTTTCAGATTAGAGAAAACCATATCATAATTGTTGTTCTATTCAACACCTTCAAACAGATTTTGATACGAGTCCTATTGCTCTTTGATTTGAGTCACGGAAAAACAACATACACAATACCAGTTGTGCCTAAAGATGTTTTTTCTATTGGGGGATCAGTTGATATAATGTACTCTTGATCATCTAATCTTCCCGTTAACTTTCTATTTATATATTTTTCTTTTCTACTGTTACCGATTTATTTTGTTTTAAAAAATTTTATTGTGCTTGCTGTTTTCAATTCCCTATATTTTCATCTTTCTCACCTTAAAATTTTTTGCCATTTTCACCATATTATGTTGAGTAAATCAGTTTGGGTCTGGCATTATGAATAGTCAATGAGGTCAATCGTCTAACGGGATCTTGCTTTTCCCTTTTTTGGAGACGAAGTCTGAGCTGATACTGCAAGAGGACAATTCCCACTATAAAGTTAACCAAAGCTGCAAGATAAAGACAAAAAAGAAATTAAAATGAATGGCAGACAAAATATGTTTTACCATTCAATTTTGGTTGATTGAGGAACAGATGAGCTGAAAAAACACAAAAAATGCTATTCTTATTTTCCTAAAAACAACATTTATAATGTCTTCTCATAGTTGCTCATTCTTATAAAGCGAAGAATCCCCATTTCCTTAAGGTGTTTTTATTAATCAATGTGGTACCGGTGTTCTGTCAGACCACCATACCCATAGTCAATACACATGCGCAAGACGTCAGATTTCCAAACGTGTATGCTAGTCTCATTTAGCCCTCTAGTTTTGTACAAAAAAATACACTTTAAACTACCTCGGCAGGCGTGTATCCCTTTAGTCATGTACAAAAAAAACAATTTAAGGTCAGGTCGCCATACGCTTCAAAAAACACCAAAAAGTAATTTATAATTTTACATGACTAAAGGGATACATGCCCGGGGATAAACTAAAGGGATAAACGGGTATTGACTATACGTATGCTGCTCTGACAGGGTATGCTGATCTTACAGAACACTGGACACTATGATATTCATGGCTCACATAAAACACAATGAACAGCAGAGCAAAACAGACACACACAACCACACACCAATTAACCTAGAAGTCCTGTTTTTTTACCATGGGAGGAAACTGGAATACCCAAAGAGAATCCATGCAGACACAGGGAGAACATGAAAACTGGGACCTTCTTGTGGTAAGGCAACAGAGCTACAACCGTGCAGCTCACCCAAACAACTCAACAGTGTGTTGAAAATGGGTAATACATGTCTAATAAGAACAGTACATTTTATTCTTGGCCTGACTTACATGTTGCAAAAAAGCATATCTAAGAAAATCCAAATAAGAGGAATTTTACACTATATTGTCTGTGATAAATTTTGCATGTGGTTATTATTTATGTTTGCATTCTGCATTCAAAAAACCCCTCCTTATGATTTCTTCAGTTTTGTTCTTCAACCGATACTGGTGGCTGAGGAGCTGGTCTGTCAGAGGACAAGAAAGTTTAGGTGTTTGGAGAAACCTGGAGCGGACTGGAGGGGGGAGAGTTTTCTGCAAGTGCTTCAGCATGGAGAGTTCATCCAGAAGAGATGGTAAAGATAGGAATGGACAGCATGGACACAATGTCTAATGGCAGTTCCAGCTGAGAAAACAAAAAAATTGCCACGGACCACTAAAACATGAGGGGGGGGGGGGAACACATGTGGGTCTGGCAAGAGGTCATGTTCCAAAGCATATCTAATTTAATTTTACAATCTGCAAGAAAACACGCTTCTGCTCTCCAAGTAGTTGGAGACGCGCTGTAAAATATGTCAGTTTTTACACCTCATTATGGAACCATTTCACTGGCTGAGATTTGCAACACTAAGTTTGTTTTGAATTTATAATAATTAAGGATGAATTTTAAGCAGATAGCAGCTATAGTTGTAATATTGAAAATAATTACATGATCAATAGGTTGACCATCAAATTGTAAAATGTATGCCCTAAATATTAAAACTGTGGCACATGTACTTGAACTGCATATCTCTGTGTGAAAAAAGGGCCTCCAGAGGCTGCAGACTCTCCAAAGCTGCATATGCTTGCTTGCTGGTGGTCCAGTCAGGCCTGGTAAAGACATTACTGCTGCATTCTGGAAGAACGGGGAGTCCTATAGACAGCGCTCACTTCTCTAAATAAACATTAGTCTTAAAAAGTTTGGCCCCACGACCTCGGCATGATCACATTTCACCCCTGGATAGTAAACTTCAACTTTATCATGAGGTTTCCCCCTTTTAGAAAACACACTTTCACGCCGAAGACGATTGGATGTCAACTAAAACAAAGTTTCCATTTTCACCTATCTGAGGAGGCACTGGAGACTAAGCAGAGGTGAAATTTGTTGAAGTTTACTCATCAACATCAACGTTTGTGCGTGAAATCAGACAGATTTAAACCTTGAAAATATATGATTACACATTGCATACTTAATGCATATATTTTTTTTCATGGTGTGTGATAATACCTTTTAGAGAGCAGATTGCAAATAAAAGGGTCAGTCCAAAGGTTTATGAAAGACCTTGCTTTACATTTTGTTAACACCAGCCGCTTTTACGGTTTTAACTCAATCAAAGTTAAAGTATAAGCTTGCAAAGTGCATGAAATCCTTTAAATCCTAAATCAATAGTCCAATTATAGGTCAGAATAAATCGGTTGGAGTTACCTTTATACTCATTGGACCTGCCCCTCATGCATTGAAGGTCAAACAGATGAAGCCTGCCAAAAAGCAACCAGCATAATGGTGAGAGAGCGACCTGCAACTGCTGCGCAAAAAAAGACGCTCAGCGGAAAGTGTTGCACCGCATTCAGACGCAGCTGATAAGCGATGACCAGGAGGGAGAGGGGGAAATAAGGAGGGAACCGGGTTAGAGAGGGGAAAGAGTTATGCAGAACACCCAAAGGTCATAATCAAACTGGCTCAATTGAAGTAGGAGCTAAGTTGATGAATGCGCGATGATTTAAATTAATGTTTCCCTCGTTTTTCCTATTAGAAATTTATTTTTGATATTCATATTCTTATTAAATATTTCGATAAAGGGGTTTATTTTTATTTTTATTTTATTTTTTTTTTGAGCAGACATATTTAATCTTTTTGTGTCATTAGGGAAATTACAAGTACCGGTATATCAAATTAAACAACAAACGTAAAAGTTCGGAATTTTTGTCTATTTTCCTTGCCTAGATTATCTTCTATTTAACTAGTGTAATGTTGTTGTTTTTTTTTTCTCTTATGACCGTTTTCTTTTGTTTGTTGTTGCTTTTTTCCATATATATATATATATATATATATATATATATATATATATATATATATATATATATATATATATATATATATATATATATATATATATATATATAAATATATATATATATATATATATATATATATATATATATATATATATATATATATATATATATATATATATATATATATATATATATATATATATATATATATATATGCATATAGAAAATATATTTTTCTATGCTATCCCTCCTTTATAGTGCTTTGTCGTGGTGTTTTACGATTTTATCACAGTAAAGTTAGGCTAAAACCTATATCTCTTAAGATCCGCTTAAAGTAACTTTATAGATACAGTCCCGGCTGTCCAAACATGAATATGTTATAACCTGAGGCGTATATTCTTCAGATAATAACATACTGCTGCTTACTGCAAAGATTTGTCAAAAGTTTACTATTTATTATTTTAGTATATAAAAGCATTTTATTTTAATAAGAAGTGTGTATCATCAGTTGCAGACTCTCCATTTGTCCTTATTGATACAGACCAGCCAAAGTAGTTCGTATCTGTGTGAGTCTCTGTGTGCATGCACCCGCTCACGCGCCGGTCCCTGCTCTTTGTTTTCTGCAGCAGGTGTTCCTTTAATGTCTGTTTATGAGAACCGGCGAGCGCGAACATCTTCCAGAGTTAATATTGTTCTTGCGGAGATGACGGAGAGTTCACTGTCCTTACTTTATTTACACATTCTAAATTAATTAAGCAGAGGATTTTTTTTCCTGCGCGTTGCAAAAACACGGGGGCTGAGCTGCAGGGAGACCGGGAGCCGCGCTGATTTATAGCGGCGCAGCAGATGCAGTGCCGCGCTGCTCCCCTCTCCTCCAGGACAGGGTTGGTGGGGGGGAGGGAGGGCCGCGCAGACAGTGCCAACATTCCTCTGCGGTAGCAAGGAGGGAGGCCTCGTGTGCGCGCGCGCACACACTCACGCAGCAAGAATTATGAGTATCATTTTTCAGTATTTTAACACTTAAGAGCTTATAGAAGTCTGTGCTGGGAGGTCATCCTTTCTTTAGGAACCAAAATGTTTAACCTTTTTTTTTTAATCCACTTTCGATGATTTAAAAAAGGTCGACAGGTGAAACTTTTAAATGCTCGTCTGTAGAAAATAGCCTATCTACGTATTTGAAGGAGTAAATAATAAAATCACAATAATATTATATTCATTATATTATATTATCATTTGTAATACTTTGAAGTCTCAACGACTTTAAAAACCTCTATTTCCACGCAGATTAATTTTATGAAACAAAAAGGAGTTATTATTCTATTACCCTCCTGCTGCCATATAAAATCCCTCACATTGCCTCTTCAGAACATTAAAGAAAAAAAATCCATCCACTGCGAGAGATTAAACATCAATAGATCGGATTAATCTGGATGATAATGAAATACTGATAAGGAAATTGTAATATTACCATTAGTAACATTATTTCTTTAAAAATTTTATCTCAATTTTAAGATAGCTACTTAAAGCTAAGAGAAGAGATCAATCTTGTTGACTTCTCTTAATAAATTACAGAGGCCCAAATTGCAGCTATAGCGCCCTATCTACGCATATGGAAGCATTTAGAAAAAATGGGAATTGCCTTGTATTTTATAAACGTGTTTATAGTGACTGTTGAGCCATTTTGCTGTCACTTCACATATCACTCAGTTCTGTTTTAAAGGGGAAAAAAATGACTAATGCCTCTGCGGTGCCTAAATGCGGGATCCGCTCTGATGGTGCGGGTGGTCCTTGGGTGACAACGGCTCGGAAAATTAGATATTTCAGAATTTGTCGACACGTTATGTCCTGTTTGTATTTATGTGAGAAATTAAATATGAACCGATGAATAACGGATAATGTCAATGCGCATCTGAGCAGAAAATCAAGTGAGCTCAATGCTTTTTAAATGAGTGCCTTGGACAGAGCCCTGTTTGGTGCGCAGTGCGCGCCTCTGTCTTGATGTGTGTGCATCTGTTCCATCCTCTGTCGTGATCTTTTTTTTTTTTCTTTTATTGGCTCCCTTTCCTCCCTGCCTTCTTTAAATGTTTTTAACCACCCCTGAAAACGCTTGATGTGGATCTTAATGGTCTGATGCGGTGTGTAATGACTCCCTGTGCAGATAAAAAAAAATTCAATAGTGTGCTAATGTTTTTTTCCAGGCCATTTACTTTGCAAATTGTACATGGAGAACATCCGTTCGCAGAGCATGAGTAGGGGATGTACTAATCAAAATTACTCCCCCTAAATCCGTATGCGACTTTCATCAGTTTTCCCAATTTCCACTAACGAGCTCAAGGAAAAGTAGAAAAGAAACAAAAAGCCGGAGTCTTGATAAAGACACCCTTTTATCCTCTATAATTATCTGTCAAAACACCCCCCGAACTAATTCAAGCCATTTACGCACAGATCTGCTAAATAATGGGGAGGGTCTTTGCACCTCCCCTCTGTATGGAAACATGTGGTCCAACAAGTTTTAAAAAAGACCAATAGGCCTGTTTTTCTGTTGCAGGACGAGTCCCACTGCTTCTCTTTATATGACAGAACGGATAGCATGAAAGCGGAGCAAAACCGAGGGCCTTTTGAGAAGATTGCTTTTCAGAAACTATATGTGTGTGGCTGGACCGCTCGCTGTGCGCGCATTCAGTCCCCTGGGCCAGGGGTCCACGCTGACAACATCAACAAGCGGGCAAAAAAAAAGAAAAAAAGCAGCATTCTGGTGGATTAGGGAGCCCGATGAAAAATGCTGTTACAAATTAGCAACGAAAGCCCCCCAAAGACCATGGGGATATCCTTGTTCACTTTCAATTACAGAGCGTAGAGGCTTGCTATAACGTTCTCCCTTTCATTTGAGGGGAGCCTTTGTAAGTCACTGGTGCTTTTACAAAACGAGCCAGACCCACACAAGAGGAATACTTGCCCACTGTTGCGTGATATTCTCCCATTTTAATGCACATCAACATTTAAAGACATATAAATTAACAAGTTGTACCCTTTTTTTTCAATTTTGTCAAGTATTCTTTCATATGTATTTAACACTTCATATTTTTTATTCAACATAATGGTTATTTGCTTTCTATTATTATTTTTTTAAATAAAAAATAGGATGCATCAATTTTCTGAGCAAAAATTGCAAATTCTGGTGCGTAAAATTATTTAATATAAACCCCTGCTATTGTTAATGGTTAGTATTTTTTTATTCACTGTAAGAAAAAATAAAAAGTATTTTATAAAGAATATTACTGAAATAAATTTGTTTTCCCTCGTTTGCACCACTTTGCATATTACAAATTTGAATGGTTCTGGCAAATTTGAATGCAAAAGACTCATAATAAAACAAAAGGGAAGTTTTCAATTTCTCAAACTCACAAACATTTATTATTCTCGATATTACAACAAAAAAAAGAACTGACCTATGAACATTTAGGTGCTCAGCTATAGGCAACACATGACAAACGTTTCAAAGATTCAACTGTAAATATTGGGAGGAAAGAACAGTTAAAAAGGCTGAGAGAGTCAATCACGCAACCTATATGTGTCCACTAACAACATGAAAAGATATTGCCACAACTTCACCTTGTAAAAGGGGACTAAGGGGGGAATTAGGGTGAAATTTATTTTTCTATAAATTCAGAATCCCCATTTTGTCTTAATGTGCTTCCTAAGTAAAACCTGAGTTTGCCGTCTCTTATCTATACCAACAACAATAGTGCCACTATCTTACAATAAACACAATAATAAAATTCTCAGTTATATTTATAAAAATGGAAATTAGCCCCACCTTTAACTTATGTTAAAATATCAGCTTCTTTTTATTTTTATTTATAAGTCCTACCAGCTGATAAATGGAGGCCGCAGACCTGCAGGCCTGCGTTGTGTTTGTTTTTAAGATCTTTCTGTGAGTTTTCTGTCTCTCAGTGTTATGCACATTATTTACATCACATAAATAAAGTCTCCTCTCACATTGTTAGGAAAAGCCCGAAACAAACTCTCTCCCTCTCTCTGCAGCAAAAATGTTCATCCTACCTTCACATAGGACGACGTCACAATTATTATTTCTTAGTCACTTTTTTCTGTCTTTAGAAAGGACAAGTGTTCAAGTTGGTGTTTTTGTTGGGAAAAGTCTGAACCTGTGGAGATGCTTGGAATAGGGGGTCTTGGGAAAGGTTGAGGTGGTTGGAAGCGGAGGCCAGCGCTGGGGTGAGCATGGCCAGGATCTGAGCCTGGCTGCTGCTCTGCGCGCTGTAGGAAGAGCCGCTGGAGTTGGCCGCTCCTATGATGTTGTCGATGGAGAAGGAGGGTCGACTGGCTGTAGAGCTGGCGTCCGTCTTTAGGGGCGGCAGGGATGGGCTGAGCTGAGGGTAAAAGGGCTTCCTCAGGTCGGCCCCTAGAAGGGAGGGCAGGTGATGCGGCGCGGGGAATATGGATGCAGGTGAGGGCAAGGTGCAGGGGGTGTTGGGGAATGGGAAGGACCCCCCCGCGTGATGCGGGTGGAAAGGGTTGTGGGCTGCGTGGAAGTTCTGCAGCTGGAGTCCGTAGTTGTATCCGTACGGGCCGTATCCGAACCCGGGCAGAAAGCCACCGGAGTCCCTGAGGATTTCGTTGCTTTGGTGCCTCTTGAAGCGTTTCCTCCTGCGCAAGAAACTCCCATTGTCGAACATGTCCGCGGAGTCCGGGTCCAGGGTCCAGTAGTTGCCCTTTCCTGGGTTCCCGGGCTCCCGTGGGATTTTCACGAAGCAGTCGTTCAGGGAAAGGTTGTGGCGAATGGAGTTCTGCCACGCAGGGAATTTCTCCCGGTAGTAAGGGAATCTGTTGCTGATAAACTCACAGATCTCGCTGAGGGTGAGGCGTTTCTTTGGGCTCTGCAGGATGGCCATGGTGATCAGAGCGATGTAAGAGTAGGGAGGCTTCACAAGTGCGCTTTTTCTGGGTTTGTCCCCAATGACGGTCCCAGGCTCCGCGCTGGAGGGGCAGTCAGAGCTGCTGAGCCCCGGAGAGGAAGCCCTCTCTGCTGCGCTCTGCGAGTAGTTATCGTCCGAGTCATTGTCCAAGTTAAACTCGTGCTGAAGGTATTTCCCATCTCTTCCAACGGATATGTCCCCGCCGACCACATCAATGTCTACATCTTCGGACAAAGCAGAGCTGTCGGACATATCCGTCCCTAAAGTCATCCTCGGAGGCTCGATCACTCTTTCCAAGATTTCTTCCCTTTTCTTCTTCTCTTGGAGCGCAAAGGGAGCTCACACCCCCTCCCTTTCTCCCTCACAACAAGCTCTTTTTAGGGGAGTGTTATCGCAAACTGGTCAATGAACACATTATTACAGCAGGAAAGAAACAGAGAACTAATTAAAACCTAGGGATGTCGAGGTCTCTTTAGCATCCAAGGCTGGTTTATAAAAGGAAAAATTGAGAAATCGGAGGCACGCGCATAAATAAAAAAAAAGTCAGCCAAAAATATAGTCACCGCAAGTTTTCTTCAGATGCGATGAACTTCTGTGTATCCAAATGACTTTCCTAACCAGGTTTTACACTCGAGATTGGGAAGGTATCCAGCCGGACTGTCATACTATCACCCTTTGCTTTCAAATGGTATTTATAGGAGCACGCTGATCACGTGGTCTTTGAGTCACACTTACCAGGAACTGGCTTAATTTCTTTCTTTTTTTTCTTTTCTCAAAAACGCAATATTTTGATTTTTTTTTTGTTAACATATATGGCGAATTCCTCTTCATTTTATCTTATTTCTACTGTTAAACCATGATTAAAAAAAAAAAAAAACAAGAGGCAGATCAATAGTGAAATTACACGCTGTTATAAATGGATATGGATTAAATTCAGTGTACAAAGCTCTAAAACTTAAGTGCGACAAATTAAGTTAAATGAAAAGGGCTTTATTGACATCTGCATTGATTTTGTGGCCTCTTTGTAGGCTTACAGAAATACGAGCATGTGAGATTTGGACTTTCTGACGAATTGCTTAACAGCGGAATAAAAAAAAGGAATCCAAATATACGTAAAGTAAATTGAATTAGTTTAAAGTCATTAATTCAATTGTTCTTTCTCAGTACCTAGGTCTATATTGTTTTAGTTAAAAAAGAAAAACAATATCATATTGACATAAAAGCACAAAAACAATTATAATCTTCATTCTTATTAATAGTAGCAGGCATTTTTTCTCGTTTTTCTTCTCATTATTATTGCATAATTATACTTTTTTTCGCACCTTACCTAAAATAGGATGTGTTAAATACTTCATACATACATCTCTCTCCTATTTTTTTTTTCTTACTCGTAGATGTTTAGAACTTGCTAGAAAACACGAATTATGTACGCAGTGCTTGAGAAAATTGCAATTTGTCTTGTCCCAACTTTTATTATTATTATTATTATTATTATTATTATTATTATTATTATTATTATTATTATTATTATTATTATTATCATTATTATTATTATTATTATTATTATTATTATTCGTGTTTCTTTTTGGGGTTTTGTTGTCATTTTGAGCCCGGGGGTTTGTAAACATGACCAACAATAATTAGTGTATATGAGTTACAAAAGCATTTAGGAAATCGAGGCGCCAATCTGTGTCTAGTTTTCCTCATCAAGGTTATAACGTCAGCAGATGATGTGTGCAATACTTGCTGGATCATTTCATTCATCAAACTGCAGCATTCTTGTCTCTGGTGCGTCCAGTCAGGGCCGCTCTAATAGAGGGTGAGGGACTTTATGACACCTACAATAAAAGATGGGTTAAAGGTGTACACTGGATGTTTTTTATCTATTATTTTTTCTTTAGGCCTATTTTTTTTTTCTTTATGATTTTTTTTTTTTTTTTTTTTTTTTTTTTTTTTTGCTGTTGTCTTTTATTTTTATTTATTTATTTTTTTAAGGTTCAAGGTTAAGGTTCATAAATAGGTTTTTTAATTATGTGCTTGGCAAAACATATTTGACGTTTATCTAATACTTATTAATTGCTATTCGTCTATTTCTTTCTCTCTTTTTTCATAAATGTATTTTTGTGTTGTCTTCGTGGTTAACGTGTTAATTGTTCTGATTATAAGAGATCGACAGTGAGAAATGTGTTTTACTGGCATCAACTATTTGGAATACTTTACATAACTTAGTTTTTTGTTTATTTGTTTTTTGTTGTTGTTTTTTAAGGGCGTTCCGCTCCGTAATATTGAGGCTCAATGCGGTCTTTTGCATTTTAACATCTGTAGGAAAATAAAACCAAAGAAGTAAACAAAAAACACATGCTCATTTTAATAAATAGAATTTATTAAGGGATTTGTAAATTTAAACTCTTTGTCTGTACATCTTAAGCTGTTCTGTTTTCCCGAGTGTGAAGGTTCATTAAGCCAATCAATTTATTAGCGATCCGGATAGGATTGCTGGGATTTGTGATGTGTAGGCGCCCCCTGCTGGCCCTTTTTTTTTTTTTAAGGTTCGTATTTGGATATAAATCTATGTGGAGTCTCTATAAAAATCCACAATTTCCAGCCACATTTATGAAATATTCTTTATGGATGAGTTTTTTATAGCCCAAAATGGAATAAATGTGGGACGAACGTAAACGATGAAAAATAATTCACTTGGTGTTTGAGAGTGGTTGTAGGGCCAGCAGCACATAACAGGCCTATATGAACGGGTTTGTTTGATTTCTTTTGTTTGATTTTGTTAAATTGTTAGATTTTTTCTAAATCAAACAATTTCGGCTGATTTTTTTTATTTTTTATTATCTTCCATGTACTTTCTACTATAAAAGAGGAAGAATTTGTTAGGAAAAACAGAGATGGTTCAGTGAACATCTTACTGTTGCTGCCATCTAGTGGTTAAACCTGTAAATTCCATCTGGCGCGTTAGAGAAGTTATCCATGTGGACTGTGGACACCAAGACGGATGGATGGATCTTTAGTTCAACATTAAAGCTGTATTATTAATATATATATAAAAAAATAAAATAAAAAAAAACTCAAGGTACCATCACATGATGGTCAGCGATAATTATTATTCAGGTTTCAGCAGCGCTACAGGTTATGAATAAATTCGGAAAGCTTACTTCATCTGAGCATTCTATTACAGTGATTTATGACGTGCCATTTGTTATGGAACTTATATTCATTAATATTTTTGCATAATATTATAATATAGTTTGGAATAACTTGCCTCTGTTCTTGTGCCGGGTTTTAGATCAGTGCTGTTGGTAGACAGGGGCTGAAATGTCACTTATCAACACTCTAAAAAATGCTGGGTTATATTATCTAGCAAAAACGCGAGTTATGGAATTCTTTGCCCATTATGAGTTATAATTAGGATTGGATTATTTTAAAGGGACTTGGGTTATTTTTTCCATTAATTTTATTCATGCAAGTAAAGTATTGTATTTTATAGCCAAGGCTAGTTGGTTGATTTGGTTATTAGAATTTACTGAATGATCTAATTACCCCAGTCCATAATTGACTTGAATTGACCAAAAAGTGCACTTCGATCTTTGTTTTCTAAAATATGCCTTTTTCCTGACCAATAGGAAGAAAACTGAAATCTCAATTTGTTTCTAAAACAACAAACCAAGGACACTCCTTTTTAAAAAAAAAATATTTATTTCCAGCATGGTGGTGAGCAATATCATACTTGTAACATATTAAGCTATATTAAACTATATGCAAACCAAACATCACAAAACATGTAAATAGAAACAGCAATTATGAAAAAAGTTGGAAACAACTTTAAAAAAATAAAGATTGAATGCTTCAAACGGATATAAATGGCTTTACATCCTTTTTGCATGAATGCTTGTTTCATGCATTCATTCCATTATGATGCTGCAAATGTCCTTTTTATCTTAGAAGACCTTATCTCACATATACCTCTCTAATCCTGTGGTGAAGTTGCCCTGTCTCATGTAGCTGTTGTTGGAGTTCATGGGGTTTGGAAGGCCCAGGAGCTGCTCTGTGTGATCAGCGCAGGATCCATGGCGCAGTGGAGGCAGGGACAGCCTGTTACCTGAACAGTACACCTGAGAGCCTCCGGGAGAGAAGCCGGGCTGGCTCATGGAGGGCAGGTTCGGAGGGGATGCTGAGGAATAAGGATACCCTGCAGGAAGGTTGGAGGGGTTTCTGCCCAGCATGTTTGCTCCAGGGTTCACAGTCTGGGCCTGAAAGCACGCAGACGGATCGGTGCTGATTACCGAGCAGCTGGAGGTCATGGCCCCCAGGTCCCCGCAGCTCAGACCCAGCGCCTGGGTGCTGAGCTCCGCGCCCGGACCGCCCTGCGCAACGCTCTGCTGGCTGATTATGTTATCGATGCTGAACATGCGCGACTGTCCCTGTCCGACTCCCGGGGGGGTCTGGTAGTGATGCATCATCGCTGGATGCGGGGATGTGGCAGTGAGCTGGGATCCATACCCTGAGCCGATCCCTGCATACAGCGTGTTGGGGTAAGTGGGCCTCCCCATGGGGGTCGGGGTAAACGCGCTGGAGCTCTGCATGTAACCAGGATAGGTGCTTACATCTGTGCGCTTGAACCTTTTCCTCCTCCTCAAAAAGCTGCCGTTATCAAACATGTCCTCTGCTGCAGGGTCCAAAGTCCAGTAGTTGCCCTTCCCCGGCCTGCCGGGCTCCCTGGGGATCTTCACAAAGCAGTCGTTAAGGGTCAGGTTGTGGCGGATGGAGTTCTGCCACTTTTTGGAGTTCTCCCTGTAGAAAGGAAATCGCTCCATGATGAATTTATAAATGCCCCCCAGGGTGAGCTTCCTCTCTGGGGAGTTAGCGATGGCCATGGCGATGAGAGCGATGTAGCTGTAGGGAGGTTTCCCCCTCTGGACCGGCCTTTTCCGCCGCCGGCTGCCGGTGGGCAGGTGCTCCTCGGCGTGGCGCACCGCGCCTCCGTCCTCTGCGCCGGGGCTGCTGCCTTGGGGCTCAGATTTGATCAGGATGCTGTCCTTAGGCCGGGCCTGCAGCATCGGAGGCAGCGGCGAGTCCAAGCTCATGTTTGGAGACAAGACGTCAGGGCTTATTGCCTCTGCAGGCGACGGCTCTGCGGTCATGTTGCACATGCCAGAGAAATAAGAATAATTTGCCAGAGTCATAAAAGAAAAAATGCGAGAACCTTTTTTTTTTCTTTCTTTTTTGAGTCAAAATGACCAGATTTAGGTTTTCCAGTGGAACGCTCAGGCAGATGCGTATTTTAGCTCGGACAGTTTCTCTTGCCAAAATTATCCCTATAGAGCGCTGCAGTTTGGGATGGTGTGTGTGAGTCCAGGTGAGAGAAAGGCGTTGACAGTTTTATAAGACTTGGCAGGAGTGACGCCACAAGGTCCACACAGATGACGCCTGACAAAAGAGGTCCCACAACCCTCCCACTAAACACTGACTTTATCTCACTGTACGGTAGCTTTTTCACAAATTAAAACAGCCTTTGTTGACAATTTAGTGTGCCTGATTACTTATAACAGCTTTTATACCTCTCTAAACACATAACACATAGACAGACTTAAAATAAGAATTTAGTAATGTATGAAATATCAGCTATTTATGGTACGATTTCATTGCAATCAAGAGTATTAGTTGAAAAAATGCATTATAATGCACACATTCTTGTATCTTAATGCTATTGTATTTTGACTAACATTCTGTTTAGAGGAAAGGGGGATCTGTTTACTTAGTTGGTTATGTAAATAGATTTCAATTCATTCAAAGAACTATCTACTGACATAGTTCTCAGTGAACAGTGGATCTTAAGGTTTGATTGGAAGCTAAAGTATTTTCATGTAACTCTGTCGGAACAGATTTTTAAGGTTTCAAGATATTTCTACTGTTTGCATGTTAAGAATATTGGATTGCATTTCAGCATTTAGACTTTTGTGGAAGTTTTAAAGTTGTCAACATCATTCCTTGTTTGTATTTTGCCTCCCTACTTACTAAAGCCATTATTCTTTTATTGTATTGTTCTTTTACTTAGATTATCTCATATTATCTGGGGATTTTCTACTCAGTAATGCAGACATGGAGATCAGGAGAAGACAGGTCTCACTGTCAATACCTGCATCTTTTTGTTGCTATCAGCTCCTTAAAACATCACTGACCAGTTTCAATCTTTTCAATTTTGGAAAAACAACTTTGTATTGTTGCTGTTTTTTCCCCCATTTTCATATAAGATACCTGCTTGTTATTTCTGCAGTTGATTTTTATTTTATTTTTTATTTTTTTGCAGCCCTTCTCTAACCTTTACTAAATTAGATCATTTTTCTTTTTATCTTCTAATCAAAATACCTCCAGGAATATAAATGAAACAGAAAAAAATTAACATATTCCTTCTAGGACACAGATTGTATTTTATTTTTTTAGATTGATTTGAATTCCAATGAAGGAGCTGAGATATGAACCCCAAAATCCTCAAGCAGTAAATGGATGAAACATATTAATTTTGAAGTTGTTTTACAGTCACTGATGTATTTATTTCAATATTTTTATTTTATATTGAAATTTTTTTTAGATAAAAGTTAATAAAACAATTAAATGATGTCTTAGTACCTTAGAATTTTTTTTTTACATCAGAAAGCATCTTTTAAACAGATGTGTTTCCAGTTTTGAGAATCATTAAGTGTTTGAATAGTTGGATGGAAATTCATCAAAGTGTTTTTATTTATTCTTAATCTACCACAATATAGACTCAGAACAAAGGATTAAAAGTCACCTAAACAAAATTAAACCAAAATAGGTAAATTGTTGCAACAATTTTCTTGCTTAGATTCTAACAGTTTGGTTAATCTATGCAACAATTCAATATAGACACCTAATTGTGGGTTTACCTTCTGTCTGATTTGTAACGATCAAACGAAACACAAACACCACCAGCAAACCTTTTCTTTGTGTCTGTATCTCTGCTGTTCTATGGCCTTTCACTAACTTGCTGTCTTTATATCCAGGACAGAAACAACACCCACGGTCCTGCACTACTTCGAAATCTGACATCCATCCTGCAATTGAAAAATAATAACAAGCCACTGAAAACAAGCAATTGAGCTAACCAAGCTTTTGGGTAAGAAGAGAAAATAACCCTACATTTAATTTTCCTTTTTGGAGAGTGATAATCAAACAACCCGGTTGGAGAAAGAGGAGACATGTTGACTTTTGGATTCTGGTGTAAAAACAGTGTTGTGTACACAGTTGGTAGGCAGACAACACCCTTTAAGCACCAGTGAAGCTGTAGTGTTTTTGCATGATTATATAGGCAAACAAAGAGCTCTGAGTAGTTTGAAAATTAAGTCATTTGAATCACATTCATGAATCACATAAATCAACATGTTGATAGTGGAAAAAATGCTATACGCTAAATACTATATCACTGGCATTATAATTCTTCGACTTTTTTTTTACATTTTTTCCCATTAAAAACACATTTAAATGAAAACCTGAGACATGTTTTTTTTTAAGCCCTCAGTTTATTAATATCTTTTTAATAAAATTTGATGTTAACATTTCTAATTCACCAAAAAAATTAAACACTGCCAATCTTTGTGTGATAAAATTTCAGTATTAATATGTACAGTTGATCTGTGTAGCCTCCAGAGGTTTGTTAAAAAATTATGAATAAATTGCATGATGAAAACCAATGCATAAAGTATGCATATCAGGGATACAGTTAAAAAGAGGGTTAAAGCAGTTATGAGTGAATAGATTAATGTCTGCACCATTAGGTGGAAATGGAATGTGTACAGCACAACTTCAAACCTCCCAAAATAAAGGTGTCCATATTCATCAACTGGCTATGAAAAGAAAGCAGACACAAGTGGGAGCATAGAAAATACATTTAAGACTAAAAAGTAAAGCAGGATTAAACTAAGTGTATATAAGTTGTAGGGGAGTGTTGCCTAGTTAGGGTTTTGTGCTTGGAATCCAGAGGTATTGAGTTCAAGCCCCACTCCCACGGACTGCCACTCTGGGTCCCTGAGCAAAGACCCTTAACCCTACACTGCTCCCCGGGCGCCGCACAGTGGCAGCCCACTGCTCCCCAAGGGGATGGGTTAAATGCAGAGAGTTCAGTTTGTTGCTCTGTACTTGTGACATTATAATGACAATGAAAAAGCTGAAAGGAGAAAAAAAATAATTTATAGCATAGATTTTGATCTTAATGTGACAAGACAGAAGATAAACACTCTAAAAAGTGTATTCCGTAAAAGTTCAAATAAATAAATAAAATAAAATAAAATAAAAAAATAAAAGATAAAAAAAATCCACTGGACCTGGTTTCCAAGATTTGAAGATGTTTCGCCACCTCTCCAGGAAGATTTCGCAATTCAAACAATCACACATTTAAGACTTCTATTTGACAGTTAATAGGAAAACTCAATCATCTTATTAGTTAATCATATAAAATCCCAATAAAATACTTGTATTTGATGTATTTGATCTAAACTTTAATCTATTTTAATGAACGGTGGGAAAATGAGAAAAAGTTCAGGGGGTATGAATCTGTTTTGCATGCAGCTTAATGGGAACCTTGTGTTGTTGTATGTTTTGTTGTTGTATCCATGTATTTAGGACAATTTTAAGAAAAGTCATTCATATTTTTTAGCACAGAATTTAAGAAAGAACATAGAAACCTGTTCATGTCTTTCAAAGAAATGCCTGTCCTCTTAAATGAGGCAACTACAAACAAAAACGACCATAGCCAAACAGAAGATATTAATCACCACCTCCTACAGTTCTTCCAGATGTCTGTTTTTACCACAATCTATCCTCTACTAACACACAGAAGCCAGCAACCCCATCCCACAAATGACTGGAAACCCCCCTTCTCACCATGCCACAGCTCAGACATCACTAAGCCCAGCTAGCTACTCACAGCCAGTGGTTAACAGCTTCAGACAGGCGTGGGACCGGGGATGTATCTAGGCGGGATCTGCCCCCAGTGCTGCCAGGTCAGGCAGGACAAACAGGGGCTCAGGCCAGGAAACGAGGACCTCTGCCTCAGGGTCTGCGGCCTCTTGCTAATCCCCTCCTGACTCACTCCGCCACCCCATCCCAGCCCCATACACCTTTCAGGACAATATTTATTTCTCAGTCACACAAATGGAACAGTCACTCTGCTGTAAAAATTCTGAAAATGATAATAATCTCACATTAGAGCTACAGTGTGTAATTTTCAGCGACATCTAACGTCCAGACTGCAGACCGCAGCAACATGAACATCTCCCCCCCACCGCTTCTCCCCCCAACAGTACGGCGAGCGTTACGGGACAAAATGTCTTCCACAACGTCCGCATCACCTACCTTCTCAAGTGATGAGGTTTGTTTACATAGATAATTTTACAGATAGTATTTCATTAGTCTGTGTAGGGTATAGATTTCAGTACCGTCTCAGTTCATCTCTCTCAACTTGCCGTAGTTACTTTCGAGCGTAATGGGCGATCTCGCAATCGCTAGTTTGTTGGCTCTGCGCTGCCGTAGCGCAAAGATGTCTGCCTCCATGGCTGCGAGACCCGCTCCTATGTAATTATAAATAACGAATTCTAAGGCAACGCAAATATTAAGGTTAAGAGGCTGAGCTCGTAGATGATGATAAATAACATAGTTATGTATAATATATTACATTTCTGACTGTATATCCCTGTAATTATTACACACTGTAGCTTTAAACAGTTTTCTTGAATTTCCTACTTTAATCTCTCGAATATTGTAAACATTAGAAACATTATGCCGACCAGTGATGCTGAGATACTAATTGATGCAATTGTAACTTCAAGGTTGGACCATTGTAATTCTTTACTTTCAGGAGGTCCACAAGCTGTAGTTAAAAGATTTCTGGTTATCTAAACGCTGCAGCCATTGTTCTAAAAAAAATTAAAATGAGAGATCACATTTCTCCTATTTTAGCCTCCCTTCACCGGCATCATGGGAAATTCTAGAATATAATTTAAAATCCTCCTTCTCGTGTATAAAGCCTAAATATCAATACTCCACATAAGAGGTCTTAATAGTTCTTATGTTCCTAACCGAGCACTGCTTTCAATTTGCAGGTTTATTACGGGTTTCTAGAATTTCTAACTGTAGAATGGGAGGCAGACCTTTCAGTTTTAAGCTCCTTTCCTGCAAAACCAACTAGCGGGTTTAGTCAGTGAGGTCAGTGAGGTGGACACCCTGTCTGCTTTTAAGACTAGTCTTAAAACCTTCCTTTTTGATAAAGCTTATAGTTAAGAGTGGCTCAGTTTATCCTGAGCTGTATAGTTATGTTGCTATGGGCTTAGGTTGCTGGAGGATATAAGGACCACTTATCATCATTGTGCTTCATTCTATCTATATTGGCCCATGTTTATAGTGCTGGGCCTGTTTTTCAGTTCTTAGTATATTTTCTCTACTAGACATAAGCATGACCTCAGATTTTACTGTGATGAAGAATATGTGCTCCCTTTAATCACTTTTGGCATGAAAACTGGCTTAGAGCTTGTGTTGCTGTCCCAGAAAGAGTCACATTTAGAGCTAGTATGTTGCTAAAATTATTTCCTCACCTGCCTAGACTTACATGTGAGCTTTGGGGGGGGGGGGGGGGGGGGGGGGGGGGGTTAATAAGGAGTAGTGGCAACAGAAAGATAAATCCAGAAATAACTGATCAAGGAACACTGGAACCAGAGCAAAGGGGAACACATGGTTTACGGAGGGAATGAATAGAATCCTGCAAACAGTAGCTGCAGAGGAGGAATATAAATGCCAAACAGAATAAAGAATGGAGTCATTAAATGACTGGGAGCAGGTGTGGACAGAAGGAGCTAGAAGGGAGCTTGGGGACGAGAGCACTGATCCCTATGGTACTCCCAACTCCCACAGAGACAGGTCATAAAAATGCCTATGTGTGTACCATTTGGCTGCAAAAACAAGCAGTTTTCTGGCTGTGGGAAGATGTTCCAGAGGTAATTTTAAAGTAATTGGTTGTACTAACCAAGAAAATCCATATATACGCCAATGTATCCTATAGTTTAGTATGTAGCATAACATTAGTCTGGACTTGCTCGAAGACATTGACTGAGTTAGCCACTGACACTGTGTCTAACTTTAGAAAATAGCAGAAATATTAATTCACTGTTATATG
>NW_024038211.1:0-65264 GCF_016077235.1 Cyprinodon tularosa
TTTTTTACATTTTGCTCAGCAAGTGTAATGAGTACTAGAGCGGTGGCTGAGGTTTATGTTGGTAAAGATTCTAAGTCATTAAGGTCATAGTTACTCTAAAAAAGTTAAAACAAACCACTGGACCGGTTCATCCGTTCCAATTTCCATGTTTTCTAGACAAAAACAGGGCTTTGTTGAGCTGCTGTATAAAACCTCAAACTAAACTCTATTCCTGACATTTTTAATTGAAAAAGCTTCTTGGATAGGAAGTGAAATGTCTTCAAATTTGGAAACAAAGACGCTGGTCAGACCTGGAAGGCCCAAACATATTGTGAGGGTTTGTTGATTAGACAGAGTCCCCCATGAGAGGGAGCTTTAACTCCCACATCTGGGAGACCTTTAAACATGTTCCGGGGGAGGTGGGGTACATTAAGTCTGTGTAGACAATTTTTCTGGCCTCTATTGTAGAGGCGGCTAGTCAGAGCTGTGGCTGCAAGGTTGTCGATGTGGCAACCGTCAAACACCCTGGTGGACACCAGCGATGAGGGAAGCTGTCAGGCTGAAGAAGGAGTCCTATTGGGCTGTATTGACCTGTGGGACTCCAGGAGCAGCTGATGTATACAGGCAGTCAATGCGGCAGGTGGCAGGTTGTTTTTTGCTTATTGTTTGGACCTGTTCACTTCCTGTTTAGATTAACTGAGTGTGCAGCTGTTGCAGCTGTCCAGAGGAATTCCATCTGAAGTTAAGTTATTTTCTCTGTGATATCTCTGTATCTAAGTAACTCTAACTGAATACTTTAAAACATAGCACCTTCTGCTGCACTTTTCTACTGAGCACTTGTCAGTTTCACACGGTTTTATTTCTGATAGCAAGGAGTAGCTAGCCTAGGCTAGCGCTAGCTTAGCATTGCTATGGCTTCTCTCTCTCCCTCCCTTGACTCTTTTCCAACTCTTCCTTCTTCCTCTCCTCTCTCCTGCTCTCTGTGTCAGATGTTCAGTTATTTCTCTGCCTCCTTTAGTGATAATGGGATGTGTAATCAGTGTAGTATTTTTGTAGCTTTGGAGGCGAGGGTGTCAGAGTTAGAATCCAGGCTTCAGGCTGTTGAACATCCAGGAGTTAAAGTAGGCCCCCCACGTAGCTGTCCTCCAGCAGTGCCTGAGCAGCCAGGCGATTGGGTAACTGTACGCAGAAAGCGTCGTGGATCTCTGCCCACTGGTCACCACCAACCCATTCACGTTTCTAACCGGTTTTCCCCACTCAGTGACACATCCACTGAGAAGCTCACTCTGGTGATTGGCAGCTCCATAGTCAGAAACGTGGCATTAGAGACACCAGGGACCATAGTCAAATGTTTGTCGGGGGCAGAACGGGCGACATCAAATCCTACCTGAAACTACTGGCTAAGGATAAGGTTAAATACAGTAAGATTGTTATTCACGTTGGTGGTAATGACACCCGGTTACGCTGATCGGAGGTCACTAAAATTAGTGTTCCTTCGGTGTGTAAGTTTGCCAAAAAAATGTCGGACTCCGTAATTTTCTCTGGTCCCCTCTGATCTGACCAGTGATGACATGTTTAGCCGCATGTCATCATTCAACCGATGGTTGTCTAGGTGGTGTCCTGAAAACAACGTGGGCCACATTAATAACTGGCAATCCTTTTGGGGAAAGCCTGGTCTGATTCGAAGAGACGGCATCCATCCCACTTTGGATGGTGCAGCTCTTCTTTCTAGGAATCTGGCCACATTTATTAGTCCTCCAAAACCCTGACTCCCCAGGGTGCAGACCAGGAAGCAGAGTTGTAGTTTAACACACATCTCTGCAGCTTCTCTACTGTTACCCACTCTTTACTCCATCCAGACAGTGTCTTGCCCACGACCAAAATCTAATAAATTAGCAAATATTCCCAAAGGAGTAAATCATGATAATCTAATTAAAATCAAAATAACTCCAATTGGGGAAAAGTTAAAACAATTAAATACGGTCTGTTTAACATAAGATCGCTTTCCTCTAAAAGTCTGCTAGTTAATGACTTGATTTGTGATAATCACATTGACTTGTTTTGCCTTACAGAAACCTGGCTGCAGCAAGAGGATTATGTGAGCATAAATGAGGCAACTCCTTCAAGCTATTTAAATTTTCACATACCCAGAAGTTCTGGGCGAGGAGGAGGAGTAGCAACAATCTTCCAGTATGACTTACTGATTACTCCCAAAACAGTTAATACCTACAACTCTTTGAACATTTAACCCTTAATTTCCCTGATCCAAATTTCAAGGCAAGAAAACCTCTTCTTTTTGTAACTTTGTATCGTCCACCAGGTCCTTACTCAGAATTTTTAGATGAGTTTTCAGTGTTCCTTTCTGATTTGGTATTAAATACTGACAGGGTCATCATAGTGGGAGATTTTAACATCCATGCTGACATTGAAGGCAATAGCTTAAGAGCAGCCTTTAATGCTATCTTAGACACTATTGGCTTTGTTCAAAATGTGAATAGTCCCACACATTCTCATCTTCATACTTTGGATCTTGTGCTGACATACAGCATAGAATGTGAAGAAATAACACTATTTCCTCACAACCCTGTCCTCTCGGACCACTTTCTAATAACCTTCAGGATTACTTTAACAGAGTTCTCCTCCCCCAAAAGAAGGTTAAATTTTAGTAGATCTTTATCAGATAGTGCAGTTATAAATTTTAAAGAATCTACTTCACTTTCTCTCTCCTCTGTGTCGCTGAGCAGTGCTGCAGAGTGCAAAAGCTTAGCTTATTCCCCTTCACAGGTTGATGATTTTGTTGATGGGGTTGCTAGTTTTCTGCGTACTGCCTTAGACAACGCAGCTCCCTTGAAAATGAAAACCGTTAAAAATAGAAAGCTTGCTCCTTGGTTTAATGCAGAGCTGCGTACTTTGAAGCAAAATGCTAGGAAACTGGAGAGAAAATATCGCTCCACAGGCCTGTGGGAGTCCTTCCTAGTCTGGAAAAATGGTTTACTGCTGTATAAGCAACCCAGTCTCATGGGAAAATGTACCCCCACTACGTTGGTCCACACTGCAAAACGTAGTGGAGGTACATTAATGGCCATTTTTTTGTGGTACTGTTACGTTTCTTCTACCTATACGCTTTCTATTGTTTTACGTCCTAGTCACGTGACTTTCAAGATTCCAGCTGGGAGAAGAAAAAAAATAAATATATGGCCGACATTCGCTCATTTTTTTGTGGAAAGATTAATGACTTGAGTTTGTTTTTGCATTAAAATGAGTTTTGATTATATTTCTAGTAAGAAATGTATAGTTTGTTGCCAGAATATTTACTCAGGGAATGTACATATTCACTTGCTTGTTCGTTTCTTGCAAAGATTTTTCAAGATAATGTGAAACTGTAACATTTTGGTATAAACATGGCTGAGATTTCTCTAACTTTTAGTGGGAAAATCAATAATTTCAATCAGTTTCTGCATTTAAATGGGTTTTGATTACATTTATAGTGAGAAGTTTAGGGTTTATTTACATAATATTTACTTAGTGAACATACATAATCACCCGCTTGCTAGTTTTTGCTACGTTTTTCGGATCTCGTCAGGATTGTGAAATTGCAACGTTTTGGCTGCTACCCATCGCCTTAGCATTTAGCTGCCGCCCCGATTCAACATTGAATTCTTTGTGATTTAACTCCATCTGACGGATCAAACCCTCGCCACTGCGTGCGTTGCGTCTGAGGTTGATTTTCAGATCAATGCATTACGTCGTGGCATACGGGAGAAACTAATTAAACTAGTTAAAAAAAGGATCATGGGTTAAGATCGGATGTGTTTTATTTGGAAATCTACCGGATCCTTTGTGCAATTAACTTCCTGTTTGGTGCGATCTCATTGATGGGTTTTGACCAGATTTTGACCAAAGAGGAACTAAAAAAATAAATAAAAAACAATTTAAATACACAACCAGCATATCTGGAATCAATGAGAGAGAGCATACATAATCACCCGCTTGCTAGTTTTTGCTACGGTTTTTCGGATCTCGTCAGGATTATGTGAAATTGCAACGTTTTGGCTGCTACCCATCGCCTAGCATTTAGCTGCCGCCCCGATTCAACATTGAATTCTTTGTGATTTAACTCCATCTGACGGATCAAACCCTCGCCACTGTGTGCGTTGCGTCTGAGGTTGATTTTCAGATCAATGCATTACGTCGTGGCATACGGGAGAAACTAATTAAACTAGTTAAAAAAAAAGGATCATGGGTTAAGATCGGATGTGTTTTATTTGGAAATCTACCGGATCCTTTGTGCAATTAACTTCCTGTTTGGTGCGATCTCATTGATGGGTTTTGACCAGATTTTGACCAAAGAGGAACTAAAAAAAAAAAAAAAACTATTTGAATACACAACCAGCATATCTGGAATCAGTGACAGAGAGCGACTGGGACCAAAAGTTTATTAATTTCTCCCCACTGATTTCCATTCAAAATGTTTTCGATCCCACCGGGCTCTAGGGAAGGGGCGGGCATACCGCCACCTACTGTTCATGAGTGTGTAGCAACATTGTTTTACATCTATTAAATTCTATTTTTTAATTTTGTATTCTGAAGATAAATAAATAATGCTTTCCTTAATCTATAAATATCTTTTATATTTCCTTTATTTCCCAATAATCCTTTAAGACTCCATTCTTGGCGTGTCCTTTTTTCAATTTCTTCCTTTCAGGTTCATATGTTTTGCAGTTCATCAATACGTGTTATACATTTTCTATCTCTCCACATCCTTCACATTTATCATTATTTTTCCTCCCTATTAAGTATAAATTGTCATTTAAATAAGTATGACCTACTCTTAATCTGATCATTATTATTTCTTCCCTTCGGTTTCTCTCATTAATATTTCTATTTAATACTGACTTTTGTACTTTATATAACCTTCTTCCTTTTTATCTTCATTCCACCTTTTTTTTGTGCCATTTTTCAATTTCTTTCCTCTTAATAAATGATTTTCCTTCCCCTTTCCCTAAAGGAATTGTAATTGTTATTTGTCTACTTTTCATTCCAGCTAACTTTCCATTAATTAGCTTGAAAACAGCACTTTGTAGGCACCCAGTTTCTCTAACAATGGCCCTTTTTTGGGTTACCCTCCATGCATTGGGTGTCAGTTCAGTGGCAGTTCCAGAACATTTTCTTAGGGTTGACCAGGCAGCACAATAATGTGCATGTGGCCAAAAAGTAATAGGGATCAAATTCGGTTCAGAGTCAAGCTATTGGGATCAGGCATCAGATTCAATTTGCATATTTTCTTAGCCAAAACAAGGATTTGTTGGGCTACTGTAATTTTGAATTGAAAAACGTCCTGAATGGGAAGTCTTCAAACTTGAAAAACAAAGTCCAAAGTTTTTTTTTTGTTTTTTTTTTTGGAATGATTATGACCTGGATGTCTAAGAATCTTCACCAGCTTATCAGGGAAATGAATGCCCACAATGTCTATATTCTCCAAAAGAGAATAACAGAACAGACCTTAATGAGGCCCTTGTTAAAGCTATGCATATATTTATGCATCTATGCTCTTCAAATAACTTTCTGGTTCGACGCAACATTTACATTAAATGGGTTGAGAGGTTGTTCTTTACCAGTAAATACATAAAAGATTCCCAGATGACTGCCGATACAAACTCTCCCCTATAAAACCTGAAACTAATTCTTATAAGAGAGTAAAATCTGTATTAGTCTTCATTAAATGTAGCATATTGTTGTAAATAATCGATTGCTTTAATTTTGGTGTCAGCTTTTGGTCAATATGCTAACCTTAAAAGGTCAAAGTGGGAAAATGTAGTAGTAGTAGACAAATTAGCAATTAGAGGAGGCAATAACAATTACAATTCCTTTAGGGAAAGGAAAATCATTTATTAAGAGGAAAGAAATTGAAAAATGGCAAAAAAAAGGTGGAATGAAGATAAAAAGGAAGAAGGTTATATAAAGTACAAAAGTCAGTATTAAATAGAAATATTAATGAGAGAAACCGAAGGGAAGAAATAATAATGATCAGATTAAGAGTAGGTCATACTTATTTAAATGACAATTTATACTTGATAGGGAGGAAAAATAATGATAAATGTGAAGGATGTGGAGAGATAGAAAATGCAGATGTATTGATGAACTGTAAAACATCTGGACCTGAAAGGAAGAAATTGAAAAGAGTTGAAAGGACAGGCCAAGAATGGAGTCTTAAAGGATTATTGGGAAATAAAGGAAATATAAAAGATATTTATAGATTAAGGAAAGCATTATTTATTTATCTTCAGAATACAAAATTAAAAAATAGAATTTAATAGATTTAAAACAATGTTGCTACACACTCATGAACAGTAGGTGGCGGTATGCACGCCCCTTCCCTAGAGCCCGGTGGGATCGAAAACATTTTGAATGGAAATCAGTGGGGAGAAATTAATAAACTTTTGGTCCCAGTCGCCCTCTGTCACTGATTCCAGATATGCTGGTTGTGTATTCAAATTGTTTTTTTTTTTTTTTTTTTAGTTCCTCTTTGGTCAAAATCTGTTCAAAACCCATCAATGAGATCGCACCAAACAGGAAGTTAATTGCACAAAGGATCCGGTAGATTTCCAAATAAAACACATCCGATCTTAACCCATGATCCTTTTTTTTAACTAGTTTAATTAGTTTCTCCCGTATGCCACGACGTAATGCATTGATCTGAAAATCAACCTCAGACGCAACGCACGCAGTGGCGAGGGTTTGATCCGTCAGATGGAGTTAAATCACAAAGAATTCAATGTTGAATCGGGGCGGCAGCTAAATGCTAGGCGATGGGTAGCAGCCTAAACGTTGCAATTTCACATAATCCTGACGAGATCCGAAAAACCGTAGCAAAAACTAGCAAGCGGGTGATTATGTATGCTCTCTGTCATTGATTCCAGATATGCTGGTTGTGTATTCAAATTGTTTTTTATTTATTTTTTTAGTTCCTCTTTGGTCAAAATCTGGTCAAAACCCATCAATGAGATCGCACCAAACAGGAAGTGAAATGCACAAAGGATCCGGTAGATTTCCAAATAAAACACATCCGATCTTAACCCATGATCCTTTTTTTAACTAGTTTAATTAGTTTCTCCCGTATGCCACGACGTAATGCATTGATCTGAAAATCAACCTCAGACGCAACGCACGCAGTGGCGAGGGTTTGATCCGTCAGATGGAGTTAAATCACAAAGGATTCAATGTTGAATCGGGGCGGCAGCTAAATGCTAGGTGATGGGTAGCAGCCTAAACGTTGCAATTTCACATAATCCTGACGAGATCCGAAAAACGTAGCAAAAACTAGCAAGCGGGTGATTATGTATGTTCACTAAGTAAATATTATGTAAATAAACCCTACACTTCTCGCTATAAATGTGATCAAAACCCATTTAAATGCAGAAACTGATTGAAATTATTGATTTTCCCACTAAAAGTTAGAGAAATCTCAGCCATGTTTATACCAAAATGTTACAGTTTCACATTATCTTGAAAAATCTTTGCAAGAAACGAACAAGCAAGTGAATATGTACATTCCCTGAGTAAATATTCTGGCAACAAACTATACATTTCTCACTAGAAATGTAATCAAAACTCATTTTAATGCAAAAACAAACTCAAGTTATTAATCTTTCCACAAAAAAATGAGCGAATGTCGGCCATCTATATATATTTTTTTCTCCTCCCAGCTGGAATCTTGAAAGTCACGTGACTAGGACGTAAAACAATAGAAAGCGTATAGGTAGAAGAAACGTAACAGTACCACAAAAAAATGGCCATTAATGTACCTCCACTACGTTTTGCAGTGTGGACCAACGTAGTGGGGGTACATTTTCCCATGAGACTGGGTTGGTATAAGAGGACCCTTTGTAAAGCAAGAGCAGCATACTTCTCCTCATTAATAGAGGAGAATAAGAATAATCCTAGATTTCTTTTTAATACAGTTGCCAAACTCACCCAGAGCCACAGCTCTGTTGAACCGTCCATTCCACCTGGTCTTAGCAACAATGATTTTATGGGATTCTTTATAAATAAGATTGATCTTATTAAAAATAAGATCATAAGCACTCCTCTATCCGCGATTGTACCTAAGGTAGTCATGGAATCTGAACCGGGTTTAGACTGCTTTGATCCAGTTGAACTTTCTGAATTAGCAAAATTATTGTCTTCATCTAAGCCTTCAACTTGTATGTTAGATCCAGTTCCAACCAGGTTATTTAAGGAGGTATTCCCTTTGATCTCCTCCTCCATTTTAGATGTGATTAATCTATCTCTGTTACAGGGATATGTACCTAAAGCTTTTAAGGTTGCTGTAATTAAACCTCTGCTTAAGAAACCGTCTCTTGACCCAGATGACTTGCTTAATTATAGACCTATATCCAATCTTCCTTTCTTATCCAAAATTCTTGAGAAAGTAGTTGCCAAACAAGTTTGCGATCACTTCCACCATAATGAACTTTTTGAAGAGTTTCGGTCTGGCTTTAGAGCTCATCATAGCACTGAAACAGCTCTGGTGAAAGTCACTAATGATATTCTCATGGCCTCAGATAATGGACTTGTATCTGTACTTGTCCTGTTGGATCTTAGTGCTGCATTTGATACAGTTGACCATAATATTCTTTTAGAAAGACTTGAATATTTTGTTGGACTTAAAGGAACAGCACTAGACTGGTTTAAATCTTATCTATCTGATCGAATTCAGTTTGTTCATGTTAATGATAGATGTTCAACATGCTCAAACGTTACCTGTGGAGTACCACAGGGATCAGTGCTAGGACCAATTCTCTTTACTTTATACATGCTCCCAATTGGTAGAGTTACAGTGGGCGCTGGTTGGAAATGGACACTTCACTCACGCTCCGCGTGTTTCACGTATTGTGTGAAAAACATGTGACTACTATAGCCACTAGGTGGCAGTCTGACTCCATTTCGGCGTCCCATGAGTCAGAATTACATAGGTCGAGTAGCAAACTGGAAGGGGTGTTACGTGTTGTGAGTTTATAGCGCAGAGGTTAAGCTGAGTGGTCTGTGGTTCAATAGACTGTGGGTTCAATCCCAGCTGTGGCCGAGTTGCCTTAAATGTTTTTTTTTTTATTATTATCGCTTTTTTATAAAGTAATGCAAGTTAGAATGTAAAGTAATGAAACCAGGTTTTCTATTTTTGAAACAACAATTGGAGTTATTCGTTGGACATTCACGCATGAGCCTGTATAAAAAGAGGAGCTGACCAGCTCCTTTAGTCAGAGACTTGCAGTAGACACCGTGTCTGTACGTTTGTGGGCCTGCAGTCAACTGAAAAGCAGGTTTATTGGGGATCTTGGTGTGATATTGTTCTATTTTATTTTGTTTTTGATTAAAATAAAGTTAATGAATTAATTTAACATTGGGACTGCATAATCTTATTTCATGAAAATATTTATAGATAGATTGATAGTAGTTATAGATACACCTCCGATCTTATCTGAGAACTGTTATTTCTATTTATCTGCATCGCTATTATTTAATGAAAAATAAAATTAATTAAGTTGGAGCCGGGGATACGGACTGCTGCGGACATACTGTAAGTGGACTGGTCATGTTATTGTCCGACTGATGTGTGGGTTATACAGGCCAAACATCTTCCCTTGCCAACCCAAATAATGAAATCCGTTTTTTTTTTTTTATCTTGACGAAAACCAGAAATATTGTCTGCCTGCATTCATGAACAACTTATGTTTGTGAGACCCCCTACCCCTCAGGACCCCCGCCTAATCAGTGCAAAAAATAACGACAAATGGCTTTAGCAGGTTATTCAGAGTTGACGCGGTACTTTGCAGACAACTTACTCTCTTGTTCTCTGACAATAGAATTCAACCACCACCATTTACAGAGACCCCCTCCCCCTCACAGCTCAACTTTGTGGTTTCAACACTGCAGCGAAAGTTTCCTGATATGGGGAAGAGTGACTTGAAGGACTGCATTGATAAGATCAAAGATTTTCTCCGTACAACACGGAAATCATTCCAACGACTCTCAATGTAAACCTGTTCAGTATTCATCACAATAAACACATTTTCTCTCATGCTCTTTTCCCACTTTGTGTTGTTTTAAAATCTAATCTGAAATATAGAAATAGAAATTATAGAAACAAAATGTTTCACAGCAGTTTTTTCAGGAACAGAATCAGGTTTATTGACATTGTCAGAGAAGGAGTTCACAAAATAGGGATTTTTTTATGGTACAATCATGCAAGATGACACATATAAGGGTAAATAGAATTATAAAAATATCTAAACACTGTGGCAATATATAAGCAATATCTATACCGTATATCCAGGTCTGGGACGGATTTTAGCAGGGGCTTACCGGGGCTGCAGCCCGGGGCCCCGGCATTCCCGTAGGATTTATATTTTTGTGAATGGATAGTGTTAGAATTTACCGTATTTTCACGACTATAAGCGCACATAAATGTCTTTTTATCCCTTGAAATGTGCGGTGCTCCCTTTGGTAAGGAGACCAGGTGGGGGTTTTTTCCACTCATCAACATCGCTGCTGATGCAGAAGCAGCGAGTTTACATGCAAAGTCAATGGTTGATGCGCATATACGTACAGTAGGCGTAGCAAAAGGTCCCGCAGCGCATTTTAAGCATTTGACGCGCGCTGCTGCTGCCCGAGATGGAAAAATTGAAGTTTAGCTGCTGGAAGTGCCGCATCAATCAGAGAAGCTGATCTGGGAGCTGAAAAGCAAGACAGACACATCGCTCTGCTGCTTAGCTCCTCTTTTTATACAGGCTCATGCGTGAATGTCCAACGAATAACTCCAATTGTTGTTTCAAAAATAGAAAACCTGGTTACATTCTAACTTTCATTACTTTATTAAAAAAAAAAAAAAACATTTAAGGCAACTCGGCCACAGTTGGGATTGAACCCACAAGCTGTTAGTCTACAGAACACTCAGCTTAACCACTGCGCTATAAGTTCGCAACACGTGACAACCCTCCCAGTCTGCTACTTGACCAGAGTGGGAGGGGTGTCACGTATTGCACGGCAAGAAAGTAACACACAAAAACAAAGCTTTCAACGGCACTTATATTTTACAAAACTAAAGAAAATATATTTTCTTACATACCCTTTTGAATAACTTTGGCTTATCTTAATGAGGAATCAACTTTGGATATGATTTTAATTTCAACATCACCAGCCGCAGCACTGTCTCTGTCGCCTTTCTCTGGTTGCGCTACAGTCCGTATCCCCGGCTCCAACTTAATTAATTTTATTTTTCATTAAGTAATAGCGATGCAGATAAATAGAAATAACAGTTCTCAGATAAGATCGGAGGTGTATCTATAACTACGCAACCATTTTCATAAAATAAGATTATGCAGTCACTTGACTGCATAATCTTATGTTAAATTAATTCATTAACTTTATTTTAATCAAAAACAAAATAAAATAGCACAGTATCACACCAAGATCCCCAATAAACCTGCTTTTCAGTTGACTGCAGGCCCACAAACGTCACCCTCAGCACGGCAGAGGTCCCAAGCGCCACCTGGTGGTTGTCCGGGTACATTGCAGTTCTTTTTGAAATAAAAAAACTGGCCTCAGGAAATACAATGTGATTCACGTGGGAATCACACAGGAATCACGCAGGAAACCGTCCATTTCCAACCAGTGCCCACTGTATTAGACAGCATGGGATTAATTTTCACTGTTATGCTGATGATACCCAGCTATATCTGTCTATAAATCCAGATGAAGCTAACCAATTACATAGATTACAGGCATGTCTTGAAGACATAAAAACCTGGATGACTCTTAACTTGCTGCTTCTGAATGCAGACAAAACAGAAGTTACTGGGCCGGATTTATCAAGATCCAATTTTGCGTGCAGTAATTTGCGCTCGCAAACTGGAATTTTGCGCGAGGGGCTGAACCATGGTTTGCGGGTGATTTAACAAGAGCGATTGTGTAACTGGTGGCAGGTGCAAAACTGTTGGAGACGCCCTATTTAAATGATGGTTTTGCGCGTTTTAGTGGTTTGCGGCAAAGTAGTCTATAGTTTGTGCGAACTAGTGCATTAAGAAATTTTAATCTTACAGTGACACCCCCATATATATATATATATATATATATATATATATATATATATATATATATATATATATATATATATATATATATATATATATATAAACTTTGGCAACCTTTATTCCCTAAGGTGGTATGTGGCTTAATTTCTACTTCACTGCAGTAAAAAAAAAAAAAAAAAAAAAAACAGGTGTTTTGTATTGGCCTGTAGAAAAATGCACATACCAAATGGCTCACAAGAAGTGACTGTGGATAAGATGACTGTGCCTACACATCCCCGCAGCATTGGCATGTTGCTCCACGGGCGCAAGAAGGAGGTCGGGGTTCTCCGTTAAAGCATCAGGGCGACATGGCATTTAGAACGTTGGACAGCACTTCTGAAAAACGAGATTGGGAGATCCCAGATGCAAAAAAGTGCAATGTTGCAAGGAGTTTAGTGATAGCTGGTATTGTGTGGGTCCTCCTTGTGGCTGGCTCCAAATCCATTCGGAGTTCCCCCAACAGCTCCAAAATGGCAATGCTGGATAAACGATATGTTTTGATGATCGTTTCCTCATTCACTGCAAAAATATTCACACGGAGTGAAAAAATTCGTTCTCTGCGTCTCCTTGCTTCATTTTGATGTCTCCTTCTTGCGACAATAACCGCTGCCATGTGTGCGCAATTACGCATACAGACCATTTGCACCTTCTTTTGAAACGTGTTAAATATAGAGTCAGATACCGTTAGCAAAATTGCTTTCAGGTTTGATAAATCACTTTGCGAGTGCTAAATTAATATATTTACATGTTCTTCTCCCACAAGACGCACTTTTGCGTGTAAACGCCCCATATTGGATATTCATTGCAGAAAAAGTACTAAATGGATAAGAGGCGCTATTTAGCACGTTTTAAAGACCAAATCCTTTTAGCACGCTGTTGATAGATCAGTTTGTAAATTTTTTAGCGTGCGCAGTGAAATAGCTCATGTTTTTATAAATGCAAACCTTTGATAGATCCGGCCTATAGTCTTTGGACCAGAGTCTCTGAAAAAGAAGCTGATTAGCCAGTCACTTCATTTGGATGGGATTAAACTGATTTCAGATAATAAAGTAAAAAATCTTGGTGTTATTTTTGATCAGGACCTGCCATTTAAATCCCATATCAAAGAGGTTTCTAGAATTTCCTTCTTTCATCTGAGGAACATTGCAAAAATTAGAAATCTCTTGTCCAGGGGTGATGCTGAGAAACTAGTCTGTTGTTACTTCAAGGCTGGATTATTGTAATTCTTTACTATCAGGAAGTCCACAAACTGTAGTTAAAAGCCTTCAGCTGATCCAAAATGCTGCAGCCAGAGTTCTGATGAAAATTAAAAAGAGAGATCATATCTCTCCTATCCTGGCTTCTCTTCATTGGCTTCCTGTTAAATCCAGAATAGAATTTAAAATCCTCCTTCTCACATATAAAGCCTTAAATGGCCAAGCTCCATCTGATATCATAGATCTGATTGTTCCTTATGTTCCTAACAGAGCACTTCGCTCTCAATCTGCAGGTTTACTAGTGGTTCCTAGAATTTCTAAAAGTAGAATGGGAGGCAGATCTTTTAGTTCTCAGGCTCCTCTCCTGTGGAACCAACTACCAGTTTTAGTCCGTGAGGCAGACACCCTGTCTACTTTTAAGGCTAGGCGTAAAACTTTCCTTTTTGATAAAGCTTCTAGTTAGAGTGGCTCAGGTTATCCTGAGCTATCTCTATAGTTATGCTGCTATAGGCTTAGACTGCTGGAGGACACAGGGACCCCCATTTCATCATTCTGCTTCATTCTCTCTCTATTCTCCCACTCTGCAGAATCTGTTAGTTCAATCTCTAACCTTCTGCTCTCTCTGCTTTTCCTCAGAGTAGCTTTGCCTCGTCTGTTCCTGTTTGGCTGTGACGTCATTCTGGAAAGAAACATCAGCTATGCTGCTTCCATCAACACCTTTGTTTATAGATGTTGGAGATCGGGCTGTTTTCCAGTGTGGTCCTGTTTCTCTGACCGTGACTGAGTGGATGTGCTCTCTTCATCCTCTGGCATGGGAGCTGGCTCGGAGCTCGTCTGCCTGGCTGTGTGTTTGCTGGATGGGGCCGCCTTTTACAGCTGCTTTTTGTGTCTCTGCTTCTGTCTCCTTGAACCCCAGTCGGCCTCGGCAGATGGCCGCTCACACTGAGCCTGGTTCTGCTGGAGGTTTCTTCCTGTTAAAAGGGAGTTTTTCCTCTCCACTGTCACTACAAGCATGCTTAGTGTGAGGGATTGTATTTGAGTCAATGAGTCAATGCAATCAACTTATTTTCCTTAGATAGAAAACTTTGTATCAATTTGACTGTATGATCTGGTTGAACTGTAAAGTTCTTTGAGATGACATGTGCTGTGAATTTGGCGCTATACAAATAAACTGAATTGAATTATAAAATCTGTTAGAGGAGGAGGAAGTGCTTTTCAAAATTTAAAAACAAGACACACCTCCAAAAATATCTGATGACGTTCAAAGTCTAAAATGTTGTACTTATTTCAAACGCCACAATAATGATATAAAGGCTTTTTGTGAAGAACTTTCAGAGTTTTCTTGAAGAGAGACTGTAGGGGTTTCAAAATCACTTCTGAAGTGTAAGATAATGTTTAATGGCAGTAGTTTATATGGTTAAATATCATGGCATGCATGTAGGTATTTGCTGATGGTAAGTCAGAGAGCGTCTCATATGTTTAAAGTTTGAAAGATTAAACCTAATCATATCTAAAACTCTCTTAATGAAGCATTAACCATCCAGACTTCCAGCTGAAGCTCAACCACTCTAATAATGCTGTGCGGGGGGTAAACACTGTGGATCTGAAATGCAGGGCAGTGAACTCCCCGCAGGGCTTGTGGAATAACTGTGGACAATGCCTCAGATCTCAATGCACCAATAGAACGATCTTTGATTAAGGGTGGATAAAATATGACATATCAAACCTTTAAAGGTATAGTGGAGGATCTTCACAAATCTTTGAAAAGACCCACCCTCTCCCCATAAAAAAATGCACATGCACAACCCTGTACCTGCTCCTGAGAGGAAACGCCTATTAAACGTGAGAGCATGCACAAGCCCATTTCTCCTCGTGCATACTCTGTTTAAAAGTTGCTGTTTGCATACAAGCTTACTTTGCAAAAGAAGCTTTAAAATATTTTCTCTATGTCAGACTCACCACCGGTAAGTGAAAATGGGGACGAGCGCATACTGTAGGACAGCCTTACGTAAACATATCACCTGTCAACATATATTGACTGTCTAAAAAGGAAATTGATGAAATTTTATTTGAAAACAAATATTGGAAAGAGTAATAGAATCAATGGCATAATGAATCATTTTAAAATTAAAAGAAAGTCCTTTGCAACATGATTTGAATCTAGTCTTTCAGGATGTGATATCAAAACCTTTGTAGAAACAGTCTAATTTTTGTACCAATAACTGCAAGTCATCAATAGACAGCCATTCATCTCTTAATATGTTAATTACTTTTTCTAGGGTTTCTTTATTAAACAGGGAAATATGAATTTTAATAGTATTTGTTGTGAGACAGATTACATTGCTGCATTCTTCAGCCACCAAAAGCAGTAACGATAAAAGAACATTGTTTTTGTTTTTCCTGCAGGTACGTTTGGATCACATCCCAGCTACCTACTATGTGAACCTCCTCGTTTCTAATCTAATCAAGATCTTCACTCTGATGCCTTTTTGGAGAATTCCACCATATTTCTCCTATGGTACAATAATTGTTTGTATCCTGAGTAGAACGCCAAGTTTTTTCTTTAAGATGATTATTGCTCTGGAAAGGTATGAACACTTATATCAGGTTGGTTTATCTTAAACAAATATTATACAATATATACAGTAAAGAATAAAATATAAACAGTCATTGTTAAACATTAGCTGATGATGTTTTCCTTTCTCTTCTGTTGTAGGTTCCTTTTCATATCCCAGCAAGAGTTTCATTTCATGAGAAAAGCTAAAGGATTTGTGACTGTTAGTCTTTTTGCCTGGATTTTTTCAGTTGTCCTTATCGTGCTGGTTATATATTTGGAAAGTCCTGATCATGGACCTGATCATAGTCTAACGTTCATGCCCCTGATCATCTTTTTGTTACTTTCTGTCCTTGTGTTCCTCATCTGTTTTGCTGTAACTCTTAAGTTGCTCCGTCAGAACACTTCAATGTCTGCCAAATCAAAATGCAGAAATTTGGGAATTTTACTTCTATTGTTTGTTAATTACATTGGGATACATTTCCCCACTGGTGTTTATTTACTTATTAACCCAATGAAACTGGAAAGAAGGTTTTCAATAAGTAAAGAAATTATTTTCATTTTGGATCCTCACAGTCCTTTGATTGACTTGTTTCTGTTTGTTTTTATGGTCAAATGTCCTTTAACAAAGCTACTAATGTCTCTCTGCTGCTGCAAGAAGGACAAGCCTGCAGTAACTGATGATAGCAGCTCATTATTGTGATTAATGCAAAACCAACTGAGCTCTTTTTGATTAATAGACAGAAGAGAATAAAAAAAGATGTATATCTCTCCCACCAGCATAATAAAAAGATAAAGGGAAATGAAAGCTTTTTAGATTTTTGTTTTTACTGAATTCATTGCTTAGAAATATACTTTTTTAGCAGTTTGTTATTAAATGTATGTAATCTAAATCTGTCTGAATTTAAACTAGGATTTGTTTATGAAGCTTCTTAACTTGTTTGAAATATTCTATATCTACATTTTTTCACCTTTTGTTTAGTGTTTTAAATAAAGTTACCTTCTTGTGCTTTCAGAAAATTAAAGAGCAGTCATTAAAGCTATCTTTAGCCTATAAATCATGACTGCATCACAGAGCTTAATAATCTAACTGAAAGCTTTACATTAAAACTGGTTACAGCCTTTTTTAATAGAAAGAAAGAAAGAAAGAAAGAAAGAAAGAAAGAAAGAAAGAAAGAAAGAAAGAAAGAAAGAAAGAAAGAAAGAAAGAAAGAAAGAAAGAAAGAAAATTTAATTTATTGATCTCACAAAGGAGAAATTAACTCTCTGCATTTAACCCATCCCCTTGGGGAGCATGGGGCTCCTATTGTGTGGCATCTGGGGAGCAGTGTTGGGTTAAAGGTCTTGCTCAGAGAGTTAGAGAGGAGGCTGTGAGGATCGAACCAGGTCCTTGCAACCTTCTCAAAGCACAAGCACACTGCTCTAACCCACTAGGTGAACACTCCCTCTCAAAATTAATGCATTTAATTTCAGCCAAATCTAATCAGATCTTAAGTGGATTGAAAACCTGAATGATCAGAAAACAGAAAGAGCTGATGCAGGCTGCTTCAGGCAGGAAAGGATATGCACGTAATGTGCAAAAGCTGCCTCTGCTTTGAGTTTGGCTTGGAACTACAACACTTTTCTCACCACTCCTCTCCCTATTGAAGGGTGCCAAAGGGCAGGCTTGGGGTAGTTAGCATTTTATTTGGCCAGCTTTTTCTTATATGAATGCAGCCTTAGGTGAATACATTCATTGATTGGAATGTGCCAGTAAAAAGGTCACCATCAATTTAAGAAGGTCTAAATGCAAGTGTGACAGGCCATAATCTGGAGGCTGTATCATGAAAATGTACTTTTTTTCTCAGTCCTTGAAATGCAATATAAATCTACAAGCAAGGTCTCTGATCACAGCAAGTTGGTACATTATGACTCTTGTAATCCGTGTATTTTAGCAATACTGTTACTAGCCCACAAATGTGCAGCACACTATAGAGTACAACCTTGATGTAATTTAATTCAATTCAGTTTATTTATATAGAGCCAATTCACAACACATGTAATCTATTTGCAGTTCACCAGATCATACAGTCAAATTGATTACAATTCTTCTATCTAAGGTAAACCAGTTGATTGCATCAACTCATTGACTCGAAGGCAATTCCTCACACTAAGCATGCCTGTAGTGACAGTGGAGAGGAATACTTCCCTTTTAACAGAAAGAAACCTCCAGCAGAACCAGGTTCACTGTGATTAGCCATCTGCTAAGACCGACTGGGGTTCAAGGAGACAGAAGCAGAGATACAGAAGGCAAAAGGTGGCCCCATCCAGGAAACACACAGCCAGGCAGACGAGCTCCGTGCCAGCTCCCACGCCAGAGGATTTAGAGAACACACCTAGTTAGTCACAGTCAGAGAAACAGGACTACACTGGCAAACAGGCTGATTTCCAACATCTACAGACAGAGGTGTTGATGGCAGCAGCACAGCTGATTTTTCTCTCCCGGATGGAGTCACAGCCAAACAGGAACAGACCAGATGAAGCTACTATGAGAAAAAGCAGAGAGAGCAGAATATTAGAGATTGAATTAACAGATTCTGCAGAGTGGGAGAATAGAGATAGAATGAAGCAGAATGATGAAAAAGGGGTCCCTATGTCCTCCAGCAGTCTAAGCCTATGGCAGCATAACTATAGAGATAGCTCAGGATAACCTGAGCCACTCAAACTATAGGGTTAACAACATTGTTGTAAACATTGTTTTGACATGTAAATGTGAAATTTACATGTTTGCTTGTGGATATCATTTACAATACTGTATCATCACAAACAGCCCCCCTCTGCATCCTCGCGCATCTCTTCCTTTGGCAGGTAAGTTTCAGTGTTGTTTTGTTTACATCCATTCGTATCACTCTGCAGCTTTTTAAACAGACAAAAATGTCTGGATGTAAAACATTATGTGACCGTAGCTCCATCAGGAGTTTTCGATCATAGATGCGGGTCAGATGTCTAGTCTGTATTGTATTAACCAGCATACTATGTGACATTTAAATTGTTGAGAGGAGCTGTTACTGCCTCCTTCAGATCATAGAAACATATATCAAGAATTTATTTTCAAAACCTAATTATTCATCAGTGGTATGAACATATTTTTGGAATCGATGTACTGTAAATTCTTTTTTTCTAAAACTTTAAACAGCACCCTTGCTATTGCAATGGGCCTATCGTTTTTAAATACTGTATATCTTTTCTGTTTTTTAATTAACTGGTACCGGTAAAGGTGACAGCATATAGTTGGATTAATTCCATAAAAGCAGAAGGACGGTAAAACAGAAACTGTTAGAAGGCAGCAAGCAGATGTAACAGAAACTATTAAGAACTATTATTATGTTAAAAATAATAATATTAATCTTGCCAAACAATTAAAAAAAATATATATAAAACATTTATTTTCAACATGGATCGGACTATCTACTCCTTTGAGGAGTGGTATTTATCACTTTAAAGCACTTTTGGACTCCTGTCCATTTTTTCTAGCCCCACTGAGTAGAGACGTATTAAAAAAACAAAAAAAACAACAACATTGAGTTAAGCCGGACTGTTCACAGCCGCCTTTAGGCACAACCTTGGGCTTTAAAGGAATAAGTGGCACCATATTTGGCACCACTCCAGTAGTTATAGTATTAAACAAAAAAGGCAGAATGTTTTGTGGTTAAAGATCAGTCCAGAATGCTAAAAGCTGATGGGGAAAATCTCAAAAATAGAACGTGATGTAAAAATGTGGAGATGCAGGCAAGGGACACTGACATCTATAAACAACAAGGCTCTCAATAATCTGGCTTGTCATGAAAGTCAAGAATATAAATGTAGGTAAAGAGCTGAGCTAAATGAAGCTGATCGCACATCTGGCAAATTACTGAGTGCAGCAGCAGACAACACAACAGATGTCAATAAAAAGCATGAATTTTAAATATTCCGAGATTAATTAAATTTTCTCATCATAGTTTGTGAAATGAAAAAGTACAGACTACTTAGTACCGTTGGTCTGTTTTTCAGACTTTAACATCAAAGTTTATTTGATCATGTTTAGTGATGTATCAATAAGCCCAGAATAAAACTAAATCAACCAAACCATGACTTCTGTAGCTTTAATTATATATAATAAAGCATAATGTAATAATAAAGATGCATCAGAAATTTGCAAACAGAATCTAAGTTTGCAAGTAGAATTGTTTTCTCACCTTTTTTTTTTTTTTTGCATGTTGGTGTTTAACTTAACTTCCTGCCACCCACCTCACCGCACCGATTTAGAGATAAAGTTATTTTTGCAGAGCAGACTGAATTCATGCGAACACGTTTGACCTCAGAAAAGTTTGTTCCTAACACGTAGCTGGTCTTAATTTCTCCTTAAGGTGAGTATGAAATTATTAAGACATATATTAGTTTAGCCTATTTAGTAATTTTTTCATGTCCTCATTTGCCAATATAGCTCTGGGAATTGATGTCCCAGATCTAGATAATAGCCCATAATGGTTGATGCCATAAGCGTTTGCCTGGTACTTGTAAACTTTGTTGAAAATAATTTAGGGAGCAAAATTGTATACAACAGGCAGTGAAACAGAACGGGAGATAAGAAAGAAAGAGGGGACAAGAACTAATGGCATAGAGAAACACATAGAGACAGGAAAAAGCACATGAAAAGAGAAAATAGAATAAAAATAAACAACAGAAGATATAGAGTAACTCCTAGAATTCTGCTTCCACTTCAGAAGAGATGCAAAAAAACAGAGAACATACCAGCAGCAAAAAGAAGACAACAGACAGCCAAAGTAAATGTATAAAGAAAACGTGGAGAGCAGCAGGTATCACTTAGATATCCATGTTTTTAAGATAAAACTTATGTTGATTCCACAATCTTAATCAGGGTGGTATCTGTAGCTGCTGCTTAGTATTTAGTATTAGTGTGTATCTGTGAATACCTAGAACCAAACTTGCGTGGTATGTATGCATTACTCTGTCATTTCTAAAAATGTTTTTTTTTTGTGTGTGTCACATTAAATTTTTCACTAAAAGTTACTCGAGAACTAAAGGTCTGACGGTGAAAAACATTTGGAGTAACAGAGCTGGAAGTTAAATTGTTCTGAATTTTATGCTGCAGCATCATATCCAAGTCTTAAAATTTTGACAGAAGAGATTAAAGAACATTTTAAAATTTCCGTTATTTTTACATAAACCACAGGTCACTGTAACCAAATGTTACGGTCTGAAAAATTATGATTGTAACATATGTAGAAAAAATCGAAATATTGTTTTCTTTTCATAACATTTTGTTTTTTTTTGTTTTGTTTTCTCTTTCTAACAGGAACACTTTTAAAGGAAATATCACAAAACAGAACATGAAATCAGCATCTGTCCTTGGGATGATGTGGGTCAACATCCGTGTTTGTCTCCCCTTCACATTAATGGTCATCGCTTTGAGTGGTGCAGTATGTTGATAGCATCATAATTTCATATTTGTGTTTTGTTAAGTAGAAAAATAAATATTAACAATGTAATCAGTAGGGATAGCATGAGTAGCAGGGATAAAAAATTGGATGAGTAAATTTTCTATCAGTTTCATATTCATTTTATTTTGTTGATCTCTGTTGCTGATTTTGTTTAACTGACCACTGCAGGCTTCTATCAGGAAGCCGTGAAAGTGAACAGTGATTCTGTTACAAACCAGAGCAGTTTCTGAACCTCTACATAAAGGATATGAAGAACTGATCCATATATATATATATATATATATATATATATATATATATATATATATATATATATATATATATATATATATATATATATATATATATATATATATATATATATATATATATAGAGAGAGAGAGAGAGAGAGAGAGAGAGAGAGAATTATGAGTCTCTCAAACCTCATAAAGGCTTTCTGAATTGGAACAATATTGCATGCAAAGTGGGAATGATCTGCCTGACAGCCACACAAATTACTCAGTCAAAGCTTGAATACAAATCAATATCTGCTTGAAAACTTTTACTTTTGTAGTTACGATATTTTATTTTAGTTCGATCTAGTGATTTATGCACTTCATGATCACCAAGATAATAATAAACACCTCTCTTCTATAATAATAAATAGCGTGAAGTCATGGAATGATTATTTTCCTCCCTCTGTTGAAGTACTTAGATCTTATATAAGGTCTTATTTATTTTTGCCTCACTGTATAATTGAAACATTAATGCCTCTAAACGGATGTTTCCTGCAGGTGCGATTAGATGGTGCTCCCGTCACCTACTACATGAACCTTCTGCTTTCAAACCTTGTCCAGCTGGGTGCTATGGTTGCCTTAATGACGAAGATAAATGAGTATCAATCCAATACAGAATTTCCTATTGTTTTCGGCTGTGGTGCATTAGCCAGTCTTTGCTTCAGAACAATCATTGCTCTTGAGAGGTAAAAAACATAACTTTCAGTGTTTTGCATTGACATGTTCAGGGTCAATAATACTGACTGTTCCTCTTTTGTTTCAGATATTTTCTTATCTCCTGGCCACAGCTTCACTTCATCAGACAAACAAAAGTTTCTGTCCTGTTCTGTCTTTTGATCTGGGTTTTTTGTGTAGTTATTTTTCCTGTTTTTATACATCTTGGACTATTTTTATTATTCTGTATTTTCCCCTTTATTCCTGCTCCAGTGTTCATCCTCTGCCTCACTCTCACCATCAAAAACCTGCGCAAAGCCACCTCCGTCTCTGCCAGAGAAAAAAAAAGAATTATTGGAAGTTTACTTCTGTTGTTCTGTGTTTACTCTTTAATGGTTCTTCCTCTAATTTATTATTTGTTCGGGTTTCGTCTCAAACAAAAAATCTCCTTGTGCTTTTTTCTGTTAAGTCCTTTCATGGACTTAATTCTGTTTCTCTTTATGTATAAAAACTTGACAAGCTGCTGCAGTGTTTCTGCAGCTGCAGAACGGGAGTCACTGAAGGAAAGAGAAACAGTAGGGAATGAAAACTTATTGTAAAGATATAATGAATAAAAATATATAACACAAATATATCTATCTTTAAAGGAAGGATGTGTAAACTTTAAAACAAAACTGTATATATGTACATATATAAAGTTGTTTGCCTTTAAGTGGTTGCCCAACTGATGTTTTTAATGTTTTTTTCAATGTATATGATAAATTAATAGAAATTTAGGAATATTATAAGTTTGTTGCAACATTTAAACCAGCCAATAACATCATACACCATTAGGGTCCAGTTCCAATTGAAAGAAGTGCTTCCAAAGGTTCTTAGGCTCATGTCGAATATTTTAATACTTTTGGCTATAAACCTTTATCACAATACTGCAGATTTGTTTTAAACCTGTATTAATTTTTTCTTAACTGCATTTATCCATTATGTGTATGAGCAGAACTATGTGCACTGTAAAAGAAGTTTGGTCTATAATTGCTCTTTAGAAATGCTACAACTTTTATTTTTGACATAATTCTTCCCAACCCGTTTTAACCTGTATACCCTTTAGTTACCTAAAATTACATAAGTCAAACATATAAGTGTGTACTACAAAAAATAGAAAGAGCTTAGAAGTTAATTGTCTTGCTGCCCAAAGCAGATATGTTGACAGCTTAGAATAACTGTTATGAATTTGTTTAAAAGAAATTTAACTCATTTTTTACAATAAAGCAGATCAATTTCTTCTATAATTGCCTGTAGAACGAAGGTCAACAAGATTTTGAAGTCTGGTTTATATTTAAATATATATATTTATTTTACTTTTGAAAAATTCAATAGAACCAAAGACAAAATACAAAAGATTGTTCTTTTTTTAGCACCAATGTCAACAGTTGTTCTACCAGACATGCAGCTGATAGAAGTTTTCAAATTTGTTTTCCCATTCTGATATAAACAAGTGGTATAGCATAACAAAGCGTATAACATTCATCTTTAGATTTTATTTTATGACCCTTGGCCTTTATTAAATGTATAAATAAGAGTAGAATACCTTGCTGAGACTGGATCAGTGCGCACAGTTCGAAGCAGATTACTAACAAAACTATGATTTTTTTAAAATTTGAACGCTGATTTTCTTTTATTACAATGCCTAAGGCCAAAAATAAAAATACAGCTAAGATAAGGCAGTGGGGCTTATTTTTGCTTAAAAAGCAGTGGTTTCACTATTTTTTTTACAGATTTTTATGTTTTATGTTTTGTTTTTTTTTGGTTTATAAAAGTTACATTTTGTTATATACATCGATGCTGAAATAAAGGGGGAAAAAAACTTGCTTCGTCAATGTTTTTTGGCCATCAAAATGCTTTACTGTTATTTTATGGGTCAAATATTTGATTAAAATCATTTTGCACAATCTGGCACATAAGGAGAGGTTTGGAGACGCTGACATCAAAAGTTCAAAGCCCCTCACCTCTGGAACTGTTGCAGCTAGAGGTCTGACATTTTCTGCATTTGTGGTTGACATGGTGTAGAATAAACGTCATATACTGAGACATGCCTATTCTCAAGCATGTCTTTATTACTGTTGTTCAAAAAGACCTATTATTTTGGAGAATAAAAAAAGAACTTTGAGTCATGTTTGAACTGATGCAGTTTGCCTGTGTCTTACTCACACTATATTCATTTATATTTTCAGAATCTAGAAGGTTTTCAAATGATTTATCACACATGTAATTTGGGTTTACACTTCCTCAGTTATTTCTTTTCCATTTGGGTATGCAAAAAAGGGTGGGTGTTAAAAGGTTAATACATTTTGTTTTGCTGGTATATTTGTGTTTTACGTACTTTGCATGTGATGATAGCAGGAAAATTAACTGTAGTATATATTTGTATGTGTGTGTGTGCCTGTTTTAGAAGAAAACTGAGGACAAGATTCAGTTTCTAACCTTTGGAGTTAGGACATTTTTTTTTACAAAGTGAGGATGTTTTGGTCAGCCGCCACAAGCTCTTTTTCTAGGTTAGGTTTAGGCCTAAGGTGTTAATTGGGTTAGGGTGAGGTATATACACTGGTAATGGTTATCTTTAGGGTTTTTTTATAGGGTAAGGCTTTAGAAAGGGTTAAAAATGACCATAAATCAATGGAAGTCAACTGGGGTCCACACATTGTCCTCACTATTATATAGCAAGACATGAGAGTGTTGCCTCTCACCACTGATCTAAAGAAAATGAGCTGTAACAAAATGTAAGAATAAGGAAACTGTTTAATTTGTTCAATAAATTTTGGATATTATAAATGACCTGATTCTGATGTTACACTAGTCTGTTAAAATGTGTTGTAGATGATAAATTAAAAAAAAAAAAAAAAAATCCTAATAAATTAAAATTGATCTTCTGCTCTTGAATCTTTCTGTCATTTTGTTTGGTATGTGTGTGTTCCTGTATTGGTTACCTGGTGGAAACAATTTTCCAGAAATATGGTACATTTTTGGTACTTAAAGGTATTTGTGGGAACAAACATCTGGCCCCCATTAGAGGAGAAGTTCTGTTATTGGGTTAGGTTTAGGGCCAAAGTGTGAAATGTAGCTTAAGAAACAATTCAATCTGGAAGACTCTTATCATCTGGGGCATCAGCTGTTGTCCCACACTTCCTCCGAAGCCAATCATCTTTAAAGATTCCCCTCATTTGGCTTCTGGCCTTGCTTCTACCCTTCACACCAGTGGACGCTCACCCACCTCCATCCCATCTCCTCCCTCACTGTCAGGGAATCCTCAGTCCCACTTTTCTTCCTAATTCCACCACCAGGGTTCCGGGCCCCATTGGGAAGACTACTTTAATCTTTTCCTAAGTTACTCATCCAAGCAAATGTTGATTCAAAGCATCAAAGTCTTCTGCCTGGGCCCCAGCGCCAAAGAATATATTTTATTAAAACCTTTCTAATTGCTGCTTTCCTCAGAGTCATTCTCTCCAAGATGAATTTGGTTTAGGTTATGTTTAGGTATGTGTTGGTCAACTGTAATTACTTCAACAGCCTCTGCTCAACCAATAAAACTAATTAGGTAGGGGAGCGCATGTGCAGTTGGTCAAAGGAATTGGGTGGAAAAAAAGGTCATTTAATGACTTAAATTAAATTCAAAGATTTTATATGAAGTCATAAAAGGTGAGGAATAGAGTGCAGTGAAGACCTAACTGGAGAAACATCCTCCATCGTCTGTAAAACGCTACATTGCCAAAGGTAAAGGGCATCTGGGTTTAGCACACACGTAGTTAGCAAATATTTTTTTAAATATTTTTTCTTTGGTTTCGTGAAAGCTTTAATTTGTACACATGCAGATTTTCTCAGCAAGTTTCCTGATGTATTTTGATCATATCTGAGCTTCCTGCCACTCATCTCACCACAGTGAAGCTCAAAGTTAGAGAAGAAAAACCACTTGGAAAAAAAAATCTTGTGGTCAAACATACAGCTGTGAAAATGTAAGTATGAATATCATTTGACTGCAGGTGCTGTCAGAGGATTAAGTTTTTAAACATATCTAGAATACTTTTATAATAATCCCACCATCACATCACTATTGCAAAGCTGCTGATTTTAGCTGCTGGATTGCTCAGCTGAAAAACATCCTCAGCAACAGAGTGGTGAGTAAAATATTCATTATTATCAGAAATAAGATATTGAGGTTCATCATTTGAGTTCAAGTTTTATCAGAATGGTAGAAATTATACTTCAGTTTGAACAAAATTCTGCTGAAACATTAAAATTATGATTTTCCCACAGATAATTCTAGTAAATAATTATGGGTCTTTCCTAGTATTCAGTGCCTTTTAAGTGTTTTGTGCCATAATGGGCTATATTATTTTACAATATGGACTAATATAAATACATATTTAATTATTATGTTTGAATACGCCCTAATATAAATATGAATGTATTAACATAAATAACTGTATTTTAAAATGATTAAATCTAATTTAATTTAAACTTGGTTTAATCGCCTTGTCCCGTTTTCATTTTCTCCAAAACCAGTAATAGAATTTTATAAATAGTTAAGTTGGTAGTAGTGTACTTCCAATGTTTTCTTTCCATATCAAAATGTTTTTTAATCCGAAATTTTTAAATTGAAATTACTTTCCATGGGTCAACTTTCCACCCTGTTACCCTAAAATACCCAGCTGCCCCTTCCCTCAAACCACCTCTATTCTCACATGTCTTATAAGAAAAACTTTGTCAGTTTTTTAGGAGGGAAAACTTCAAAGAAGCAGGATGAATATTTTTTTTTTTCCTGTTTTATGACGGTTCATTGATGTGGTAAAGCATAACATGTCCCTTGTTTGCATTGAAAATAGATTTTTTTCTTTTTGTTTTTCGAATTAAAAGTTACTACGTGTAAATACAAGTAAACTCCTCAGTGGTGATCAAGCACTAGCTTGTTTTTAATGACAGGATTAGTCATTTCTGATTTTAGTGGTAATTGTCCCTCTTGTTACGTTCACTGTGTTTTAGTTTTTTGTGTCAGAAAAGTTTGGACTTCCAAAGATTCTAGATTCTTATTTAAGACGAGTTCATTATATAATAAATATTAATCTAATGGTCAGGGAATGCTGTGTCTCCTGGAGAAAACAGAAGTGCTACAGGTCTCATTGTGATGCAGACCCTTAAATAACGACTAAATACCTATTAGGATTTGATAAAATGCAGGGCAGTGTGACATCCTCTGCATTAGCAATATAATTATCTTAGTTTAACAAGTCTTTATTAAATAAAATATTAGAAAAAATAAAATGCATGCGGTGTTACTATAGTCAAATGGCATTGAATAGTGAGAATCTTATAAGAAGGAAAAAAAAACCTTAAAACTATATTTCTAATTAATTTTTTTTTTCAAAGTGTAATTTTGATTCTTTTTTATCTTATTAACATCTGATGAGGATTTGTTTTTTTTAGTAGAGTTAAAAAAAAACCCAAAAAAACCCGAATTGTCTATTTCACAGGTCAGAAAAGGTGATTTTTTTCAGGAGCTCTATTATTTAAATATTAACATTTATTGATCATTTCAAAAGAGAATGTAAATTCTGATGTGAAATGTACAATATTTAAAAAAAAATTTTTTTTCTCCAGAGTAAATCAAAACAATGTTTGAAGATTATCTTAACGTGATGATTTGGATGGACATCCGTGTCTGTTTTCCCTTCACTTTGCTGGCCGTCGGTTTGTGTTTTATGGTGAGTAATCTAGAAAGTAGTGTAATATTTTAATTGTTGTTCAAACTGTTTGTGTGTATTCCCAGGCACAGGATTTCTCACTCAATAAATAAACACTTTTTTTCTAGACTGTCTATTTATTGAATGTGAGGAAAAGAAAATCTTCAATTTCCTCCTTAATCATACAAACAGAAATATAAATTTTAAATGCCCAGAAATATATATGTTACCAAGCTTTTGTGGCTTCTAATGTAGAATATGTTTAATTACCATTTTTAAAAAGGGGACAAATTAATCTCTGTTAGAAATGTCATCATAATCTTAGTTTTGTTAAAGATGAAACTTTAATAACAGTGACAGAACAAATACAATTGATTTATTGTTAATGCTATTTCCTTAGTATCTAATAATCAATCCTGATATTTGATCTTTTTTGTTTTCAGATTTCCATCTCTGCCTTTTCAGGGTTAATGCCGGGGCCACTAGATTAAAAGGAAAACGTTTTAAGACATTAATAAATGAAGTTTGAGTCCTATATCCCAATATCCAAAATCATAAAAAACAGTAACTGTCTTAAAGCTATTTCGAAAATAGTTAAAAATATTTAAATTGACTAATTGACAAAATAATGACAAAATAATAACTCTTACTTGAGGAATATCATTAAGATGTATTGCAATTATTTCCTATTTTTATGGAAACGTTATCAATAACAAATGACATCACAAAATAATGAATAGGTTTATTTTAGCCAAATAATACACAAGAGAAAGACAGTGTTAAAGTGATCATTCTTGTTGATGCACAACTTTTGGTTATTTTAATTATGCTTCCTATTTATTGCGCCCATTGGGGCATTTGGTTGTTGTTTTTAAATATTAAGTTAGACTTTATTATCAATAATGAGCTTTTTAAAAACGACCTATATTAGGGCTGGGTATTGTTCAAAAATGTTCGGTTCCGGTACCAATACCGATACCTTCACTTCGATACCGGTTCCTGAATGATACTTTTTCCATACCAGTTTTATAAAAGCAATTCGAAGAAAAAGAAAATTACACAACATAAAAAAGTACAAATCTTGAGTTTTATTTTAAGCTCTGATTTTTCCATTTACATTTTTCCTCTTACAAAAAAAAAAATCAATGTTCAATATTCACTGTTACATTGTGAGGACCTTTTTACTTAGCAGATTTCCTTTAGAAAAATTACCATGTCTGACAAACAAGCCCGTTGAATGGGATCCTATTGACAGCGCACCCATGGGCGTAGGTTTGCATAGGGACCACAGGGACATGTCCCTACCAAAATTTTGAACCAACCTAAATGTCCCTACCAATAATTGGATGTGAGCAACATGTTTATAATTTACAGCAGTAGTTGTTGCAGCAGAGGCTTCTTTTTCTCTCACAGCTCCTCTGCCTGGTCTCTCCTGTCCCTTTCATGTAGCAGCGCATGGAACTGTGCTGCGCTGTTTAACTCAACTCTCATTGGTTGGTCTGCCTTAAGTTCCGCCTTCTCTCTCTCTGATTGGCTGTTTTCTAGTCAGCCTGTGCTTGGAGCACAACATTGAAAATTTATTCACACTAGAATGCTGCGGTTACTACAATTAATATTAGGCTACAAAACTAGTCCCAATAAAAAAAATGAATATCATGTACACTAAAAAACAAAAACCTTTTTTTTTTCCTTTTATAAAACGAAATATTCTGAGTCAGCCAGGAGTTCTGAAGACTGCTGGGAAAATGGGCAAATAAAGGCTGTAAGCATCAACATTTCTGATTCTTAGCCACAGCCACCTAAAAAAGAAAATGTGAGGGTTTCTTTTTTACCGATATTTAGTTAATATTACTGTTTTCATTTTTTTGTTTTTATTTTTACAATTTTGATATAATAACTGATCTAAGTGGGTTGCTCTGTGGGGAAAGGCACATTTTACATTTATATTACTGTATGTTTTAAAGTCTCTATTCTCCAGTTAATGATGAATCACTTACTAAATTAGTTGACAGTTTTTGAAATAATTAATTAATATGATTCATTTTTTTCAGTCCCAGATGAAATACATGAAATGTGCGACACAGAGTAACTACAGCCCAGACGTTCAACTTTTATAGTGAAGTTAATATTTTAATGAATGTATTATTTTGCTTGATACAGAGAGAGAATGGTAGGTACAAATATTAGAGTGGGGTTTAACTGTGCACTATTCTGTATCTTCAAAAGAAAATACTGTATTTACCTTCTCTCTTAGTCGTTCAAATGAAACCATTTTCAAAGTGGAAAACAGTCCTAATTCCACATTCATCAGAGCCGGTGATACTTCAAACATTGATAAACAGCATCTAATGAGTGTAGAGCTTATAACATTGTTATTAATGGAGCAAAATGTTTTTCTCTTTTAACAATGAATTCCTCTTATCAGTACGGATGCTCACATTGAGCATAAAAAAGGACATGCATATTGCATAGCACCAATGACACCAGGCCAATAGTGTCCCTACCAAAGTTCAAATCAAACCTACGCCCTTGAGCGCACCGCTGGTATGTGGGGGTCTGAGCCGCTCCGACAGAAATATTGGAAGGCAGAATGAACTGACTGCACTGATTAAGTTTTCAGGTGGATTTTCCCAATTAAAAACATAATAAAACTACTTTATTCCCACTGATCACAGCAAATATAGCTGCAAGGCAAAGAAAGGATAGAGTAGCTCCACCCAACGCGCGTCAGAGCCACTTTTCGACCGCGCAGCCAGAGCAGCAAAGCTTCTTCAGCCGCGCGTCAGAAGCTGGTACAAGCAGCAAAAAAGGAAGCAGCAGACGCGATTTTGCAGCTCCTGCTGCATCCAGTTTGAAAGCAGCATGATTCACTGCGCTCTGGCTTTGCTCTGCCCACGGGCTGCTGAGAGGAGAATGGTGGCGCCGGCTGCGGTCCGCTCTTCTTGCAGTCAAACACCGAGCAACTTTCTGCTCTTAAATGGTTTCCGTGCACAATGTATTGCATTGCGCACTATTGGCATCAGTCTTAATAAAGTGAAGCCGCACTTTTGACCTGGAGGGCATTTTAAAGGGGTTCCATGACGCTCGCAACCAGTTCACAACAGATACACATGAACCCTGGCTGTAGGCGTGACCACCTGTGTATTTTTCCTGGATGATGCAATCACATTAAGTGTTACAGCCAATCACCGAAACTTGGTACCGAAGGATGAGGCATGTTCGATACTCTGTAGAACCGAAGCATTTCGGTCCGTACCATAAAAGAACCGAAGTTCGGTACCCAGCCCTAACCTATATGCATATTAGGGTCAGAAGTTTTTTGAAACAAACATTCACCTAGTCTAAAATGTTTCTTTTAGATGTTATTCGATGGTATCTGGAGTGAACCCCCCTCTCTTTCCAGCCCAGAAATATGACAGTCAAATGTGGTCTGTTGTTGGTAGTTTGAATAAGAGTTTAAATGAACTGGAGCACAAATGGTCTATTCTCTCCTTATAAGGTCTGCTCGTCTAAAATGAGATACCTATGCAGTTTTTAACTACTCAATAAATTGATTATTGTTTGGAGTAAAACTAACAGCCTCCTACCTCCATATTTACCGTGTTCTAGTTAGAAAAAAGAAATACTCTGGTCTGATTGAATGAAACCCAGCACTAATAAATCAATATATGTAAAAGGGAATTAACAGGAAAGTGATTTTTCTTTCTCACCACAATTCTTAATAATGTTGTTTGGTGGAAAAAGCTTAAAACTTAAAAAAAAAATCATAGAATATTTGTAAATATTTTAGCTTTTATTTGACATTCATCAACTCTTGTCGTTCAATTAATGCGACTAATCTCTTTTGAAAGTATTATGCACTGATTGGAGAGTTTTACAAAAATATTTGCATGATGGCTAATTTTTCATTAATAACCAATAATTGAATTCTCCCCCTGATGCAAATTTTCTACAAATTGTGTTTTAAACAGCAATAATGTGAGTTTTGTTGACTGTTTCTTGCAGGTATATTTGGACCAGCATCCAGTTGCCTACTATGTGAACCTGCTTATTGCTAATCTAATCCAACTCATCACTCTGATTTTTATTGCAACTAATAACCTAAAAGATTTAGATGACATAAATTCCACATGTGTTATTATCTACGGTGCTAATGCAATGGCTAGTCTCTACTTCAGAGTGATTATTGCTCTGGAAAGGTAAGAACACATCTTTCTGCAAAATTAAAATCCGAAACTGTGTAATCCTGTTATTGTGGAGTACCAGATTCTGGGCATGGTTATTCACTGGGTTCCTCTTTTTGTTTTGTAGGTGTTTCTTCATTATCTGGCCAAAGCTGCAGTTCATCAGACAAACAAAGACATCTGCGATTATCTGTATTTTGGTCTGGATCCTCTGCATTGTGCTTTTCCCTCTTTTGATATTTTTTTATCAGAGATTGATCTTCTTTGTTTTTGCTCTGATTCCTTCACCCATGTTCATCATCTGTCCACTTGGAACCTTCTTTTCTCTGCCAAGAGCTACCTCAGTATCTCCTGAGGGAAGACGTAGAATTGTGGGGACTATGTTTCTGTTGATAGTTAACTACACCCTAACAATTGTTCCACCAACTATTGGCTTTATTTCTTATATACCTTCTGATCGATATTATGAACAACAGGTTTTAGTGACCTTGTTTCTTCTCAGTCCTTTCATTGATCTATTTCTGTTTGTTTTCATGCGCAAAGGACCTATTGACGACTTTCTATCATGTCTCTGCTGCTGTAAGATGGAAACCTCTGCAGTAGATGACAGCAGTTTATCTGCTTGAGTTTGGCTCAGATAGTTAATAGAAGAAATTAACACTGTCTAAGAACAAATCCAATGGGACTTTAACCCCTTTATGCCTGAATATACAAAAATATATACAAATGTTTTTGTGACTTACCATTGGCTGTTGTTTCAAGCCTGGAAATATCTCTAATTTTTTGTAACATTTATTTGCTGAGTTGGAAAATTAGGTTAATTTCCCCAGATGGACAGACTTAAACCTATAATACGGCGGTTCATATGGGGTGCCGTTTGTAAAGTTAAGCTGTCAAAAATGAGAAGCAATACGTATGGTTATTTAGTGTGTTTTAATAAAAATAATGTTTTTTTTCCGAAGTAAATTTTTCAATATGTCATTGAGTTATTTATAAAAATCTAAGTTTGAAATTAAATATTTAGGTTGTCATTTATAAAACTGTCAGCAAGCTAAGTATTTATTTACCAAACTAAATATTCTTCCTGCGATGGACTGGCAGACCATCCACGGCGCTAGCTTCATATTTTTTAACTGCAAACTGTCATGATTGTGCACTTTTTAGCTCTGTTTAAATTTTCTTTTTGAGATTTCAGTTATACTTTGATTAATGTCTTTATGGGTTTTTTTTGTTCATTGTATTCAATTTAATTTTGTGTCATTCTAGCTGTTTTTCTGATTGTATTTGAGTTCTTATGTATTTCTTTTTTACTCTCTGTTACCCTATTGTGTCAGTCTATTTTCCCTTAGCTCCTTTCGAGTTCCCTCTGTCCATACCTGCTCCCAATCAGTTGATTACTCCATTCTTTGTTCTGCTTGGTATTTTTACTCCTCTTCTGCAGTTACTGAGGGCTGAATTATCTTCATTCCCTCCTCATGTGTTCTCCTTTGTTATCATTCCTTTATCCCTTATTCGGTTATTTTTGGATTTATGCTTCAATTGCCACCGTTGGTAATTAAATCTGCAAGAAACCATCTCAGCTTCCTTCTCTGCATTTGGATCCTCTAAAAACCTCCACACAACCTGACACAAGATAAATATTTATTTATCAAACTAAGAATTTACTTTATAAAATAACTAATCAACATAATAAACATTTAGTTTGGAAAATAAATATTTAGCTTGCTAACAAATCTTTTAACTGAGAATCTAAATATTTAGTGAACTTTGATTCTTATAAATAGATGAATGATATACGGCAAAAAAATGACTCCCTTATTGTTCTCTTAAAACATGCTAAATAACCATAAATATTGCAATTAAGTTTTGACTGCTTAACATTACAAACTATACCCAATAACTTCATTGTTAACACAGTGAATACATGTCAGCAGAAAAGGAAGCCCAAACCATCAGCCCTCCACCACCATGCTTGACTATTGAATATACTTTGGTCTAATTTGACCAAAGTACAATAATCTATTAGATTTGTGTATATTTAGATTGAAGTGCAAACATCGACAATGTGTTTAGAGAAAAAAGACATTTCTCTTTGAATCGATCTCATTCAGCTTTTCTTATTATCTACCTTTACTTTAACAAGCTAGCTTTGGCCTATACATTCTAAGAAAGGGGCTTCTGGTTTATCCTTCTATCCACTGTAAAGTGTAAATTTTTGGGTAGATTTATTTTGAATTGCATGCAGATCGGCTGCTGTTTTCCTTGTATTATTTTTCTGCAGGTAGAAACATGTTTTTTTGTTTTTTTACTTTAAACGGTTTGGAAAAGCTTTATAACTCTCCCAATTTTATAGGCAGTAACTACAGCTCCTTTGATGCATTTAGCTTTATTTTTGATTTAGCATACATGGTTATTATAAACTGCAAACTGCCAAAGATTTGGCCCTTACAGGCATAGGTCACATTAATGATTTTCGCTGAACTGTTGGGTTATATGAATATGAAGTTGTACAGCCTTTGCTCTTAAATTTGCTGCAAAGTGTATTTTTTCTATGGATACTTTTACATTTATATTTTCTATTTTAAATCCATTTTAAGAACAATGCAAGAATAGTTCAGTATCTTTTATTTAAAAATTATGGATTTGTGTGTTACCTTTGTATAAATCCTATCCTGACAATGTGTAATGCCTTAAAGAAAACTTGATAGTGTAGCTTGTGACCCAATTATTGGTCAAATTTCCTTTACTGCTGATTACCTCATCACTTTTCAAGGAGAGAACACCAGACTTTCTGCTAAATTTCATTATCATTTTGATAAATAAAATGTATTTTGAAAATTTTAAATACAAGATTATGCAAGCAGCAAGAAATTCTCCAACAGTCCAACATACGTTAGTTATTGGTTATAAGGTGAATATGCAAAACCTTCAGTGACAAAGGCAACATTTTGGGACGTTCATTCCCCCTACATTTTTCTCAGTTCAATAAAAAATTGAAAATCACCACAACTTCTTAAGTTTGTCTATTTCTCCCACCATTCATTTGCAAAACTAGTTTTACTGTAGAGAATGACAACACTGAAAAAGCCACAAATTACAGTAAACAATAAAACCTGGATATTGATTTAAGGGTTCTTAAATGCTCATCCATCTTATATACAAGGTTAACTTATTATTCTGCAACTGTTTAATGACATTTCAGGAGAGTAGATTAAAGAAAATTAGCACCATAGGTTGTCCAACTTATTTTTCATTATTTACCTACTTTATGATTAATGGAATTACACTGCAGAAATTGAGAGGTCTCACAAACCATTAACAGCTTTACTGTCTGCAAAGCACCTGATGGGAAATAGTATTAAACAGTATTAGCATATTTCTTATTCCCTTTTTTTTTGGTTCAGTGGAAAAGTAAAAATGTAGACCTACTGCCAAAACATCCATCCGGCTTATTACGACTTTCACCAATTCTGTCCTGGACATTGGTCTAATATTGCCATGAACTTCATTTCCGGTTTATCCAGCACTAAAGGTAACAGTCTTTTCCAGACTGCCTGTGCAAAGCAAAGCCTACAGGCCCCAGCTGTTCATCCCAATTTGCTCCACTCTGATTTCCCTGCAGCTTGAGTACAGCATGTGTGAAATTATCTATTACATTCATCCATACATACATTTTACTCCGCTTATCTGGGGGCGGGTCGTGGAGCAAGCAGTCTAAGCAAATATGCCCGACCCACACATACTTCCTCCAGCTGCTCTGGGGGGACCCTGAGGCAACACCAGGCCATCTCAGAGACACAGTCCCTCCAGCGTGTCCTGGGCCTTCCACAAGGCCTTCTGGAAGGAGGGACATGCCTGGAAAAGATGGCTAAGCCACCTCAGCTGGCTCCTTTCGACATGGAGGAGCATTGACTCTACTCTGCAGATGGCGCCTCACACCGAGTCTGGTTCTGCTGGAGGTTCCATGCTCTTAAAAGGGAATTTTCTTCTCCACTGTCACTACATACAGTAAATGCTTGGTGTGACGGATGGCAGTGAGTTAATCACCAATCAGACGACGAACAAAACAGCTTTACTTGTAATTAAAGATTTAGCTTTCACAATAAAAAAATATATATATATATATTTCCGAATATTTTAATTTTATAACTTATTTTATCACTGGGTGAGTTTGATGCCCACGCACCCTCTATTGGCCAGCCACCACTGAATAAATAAATAAATAAATAAACATATATATACAGTATATATATATATATATATGTATATATATATATACATACATGTGTGTGGCCACATATCTATGACCTAGTAGGGACAATATGCCAGAAATATGACACATTTTGGGGTCAATAACTGCTCCCCATCAGGAGAAGTTTTCTTTAGGTTTAGGCTTAGGTATGTATGTGTTGTCAATAGTTAGGGTCTGCGTTAGCCAATAGAAATTAATACGATATGCATGGAAGCCAATAGAAAGTCGCCACAAGGACGTGTGTGTTTGTGTGGGTTGGGTGGTGTGGGGTTGATAGTCTGTGTCTGCAAAAGTTCAGTTAAAAGAGAGAGGTTCATCAACATTTCCTTATTTCATACTTCATGTAAGAGTAACCATTTCTCAGGCTGGACAAAGTGGAAATAGTGCTAAAAACATCAAAGTGGTGAGTTGACAGATCTATTATGCATTTTACTTCTTTAAATACTTTAATTTGTTTCAAGAGTTAAGATTTGTCAGACCCATAATCTTAATAACCTTATAAAGGTTACTGAAAATGGTGATAGGAAAGTTAGATTTAACATTTGCTGATCAATTTCAGAAAATGATACATTTTTTTCAGAAACCACTGATAAATCTGTTGGTAATTCCAGGGAGGTTAAAATCTGAGATAGTATCAAACAAACGGTGGTTTACACTGTTTTTTTTATGTATCGAGTTTCTGCTAAGTCTTTCTGATATGTCTTTTTATTTATTTTTTTAAGTCAGGCAATTTTTGTTGGGCCGATAGAGAAACCAAACAACTTATCTTAACTCTTCACAAATTTGTTTTACCTTCACATCCAGAAACACTGATTACGATCTAATAGGGGTCGTGAAGCTTAAACAACTTTCTTCTTAAGACGCCACAAGAAATGGAGTTTTCAGATTCTCTTGCTGCAGTTATTTGGATCAACATCCGTGTCTGCCTCCCGTTGACTTTTCTGCTCATGGCTTTCTGCTGCATGGTACATCAACAGTTTGCCTGTGTTTTAAAATATCACTTGATGGTATAGTCACATAAACATGTTTAGTTTATTTCTAAGCTTTTTCTGCAGGTCCGATTGGATCGTGTTCCCGTCTCCTACTTCATCAACCTTCTGCTCTCCAATCTAGTCCAGCTCATAATTCTGATCGCTCTACCTCTACTTCCGGATTATTACTGGAAACGTCTAATCTCTGTCCATATCTATGCCTGTTGTGCTCTGGCCAGCCTTTACTTCAGGATGATCATAGCTTTAGAAAGGTACCAAGAACTCATTAGCATTTGGTACTAGTGTTCTTGCAAAAATATCCTTACATACAGGGTTTGTTGATAATTTTTGCTACCTTTTCTTTCTTTGTTGCAGATGTTTTTTCATCTCCAATCCACTATCAAACTGTCTGACACAAACCAAATACATGGTGATACTCTGTGCTTTGGTATGGGTGTGTAGTTTTGGATTTCTTCTTCTTTTTAAATTTGCCAAAGGACTGCTTGTGCTAGTTATTGCCATCTTTCCAGCCCCTGTCTTTATTGTTTGTCTCTTTTGGGCCCTTAAATGGATAAATACCAACATGTCAGTGTCAGCTGAAGAAAAACATGGAGATATGGGAACTTTGCTCTTGCTGTGGGTTAATTACATGGTCTCAATCTTTCCTGTAGTTATTTATTTCATATATCTTGGTGATTTTAATCGCTATTTTTTCAAGATTGCAGATATTTTTTTGACATTTTTTCTCCTCAGTCCATGTATGGACTTGATCTTGTTTATTTTCATGTGTAAAGGTCTGATTGGTAAGCTGCTGATACTGTGCTGCTGCAAGAGTGAAGCTAATGAGGGATCAGATCTCAACAGGTCTTCAGTTTAAATACATCAGCGAGTGATTCAGACTGTGGTTCTAAAACATTAATAGGAGAAAAAGAGAAAAAACATAATAAAGAAGTAACTTTAGTGACTAATTCTAAAACAGACAAATCTGATTCATAAATATTCAATTGTGAAAACATAACATTTGTCGTTTAATGCTATATTCATATGAAACAGAATATTCACAATCAATAAAGATCTTTTTTACTTTTGCTATGCACTGTGTTGTTTAAGAAACTTGCATGTTTGAATGCTTTACTGAGAATCTTCTTGCATTTTGATCATTATCTTAGTTTCCTGTGTCTTATCTTTATCACAGACAGGAAAAAGTAGTTTATAAAATAAGAGAAATTTTGTATAAAAACCCTTACTTCATGCATTTTTTGGAAAAATGCATCATGGTCAAAAATTACAAGAAAAAAAACGTTGGTTTAAGATTTATTTATATAAAGGAAACCTTTAAACCTTTCATGGCTTTTTAGCAGATCAGTGAAAAAATATCAATGCTTGCAGGTTTTAATGGCAGACTAACTGGTGGGGAGCATGAGTTCACTGATCAGGCATCAGGTGAGCAAGACAAACTTTATAACTTGTTGAAACTTAATGGAAGAAAATAGATACAAAAATATGATCTAATTAAAGGGGTTAATATTACAAATGGAGCAGAAATGAAATGCTTCAGGAACCGAATACAAAAATAAATAAAAAATTAAACCTAAAAGGATCAGCTGATGTCACTCACATTGGAAAACATAAATAATAATAATGGAAGCAGTTTCAAAACAGAAACAAAACTCAGTCCTTTTCAGCTTTTAGTCTGTAAACAGGACAGCAGCCCAAATGATACAATTGGGAAGAGGGGCACAGGTGCAGTTGGTCAAAGGGATTTTGTGGGAAAAGATCATTTAGTGATTTAAATCAAGGTTATTGATATGAAGTCCAAAAAATGAGAGGAAAAGAGTGCAATGAAGACAAAATTCAAGAAAGACCCTCCTTCCCTTGTATGACTCCTAAGAACTCTTTGCTTTTGCTTAAGATGCCAAAAGTTCAGGGCATCTGGGCTCAATACACATTTTTTTTGGTGAAAGTTTAAATATGTCAAGATGCAAACCTTCTCAAAATGCTTCCTGCTGTATTTTGATCATATCTGAACTTCTGCCAATAACTCAGCACAGTGAGGCTCTGAAGTTAGTGAAGAAAACCACTTCTAAAAAAAGAAAAACAAATCTTGTGGTCAAACATACAGCTGTGAAAATGTAAGTAGGGATATTATTTGACTGCAGGTGTTGTCAGAGAATTGAGTTTTTAAACACTTCTAGAATACTCTCATAATAACCCCAACATCACATCACTATTGCAAAGCTGCTGATTTTAGCTGCTAGATTGCTGAGCAGAAAAACATCCTCAGCAGCAGAGTGGTGAGTAAAATATTAATTATTATCAGAAATAAATATTTAAATGCATCTTTTATGTTCAGGTTTGATCAAAATGATACAAAGGATAGTACTGTTTCATTTCATTTACTTTTGAAACATTTAAATTATGATTTTACCACAAATAATTCTATTAAAATATTTATGGGTCATTCCAAGGGTCTTTTGTGTCATAATGGGCTACATTTTGTTTTGACATGGATTAATACAAATTTTATTTATCTCATCATATAAGCTTGAATATGTTCTAATATAAACGTGAACATATTTACATAAATAATTGTATTATAAAATAAAAAATGTGCCTAATTGAAACTTGGTTTAATTGCCTTGTCCCATTTTATAAATAGCTCAGTTTGTAGTAGTTTTCATCTAATGTTTTCTTTACATTTCCAAATGTTTATTACTTTGAAATTATTAAAACTTAACTTAAGATTGACTCCCATGAGTTAACTGTCCATCCTGTTACCCTGATACCCAGCTTCCCCTTCCCTCCAAACCACCTCCATCCTCACATCTACAGGAAAAACCTTGTTTTTTTTTTGGGAGGGAAAACATTTAAAAGACACAGGATGAAATTTCTTTCCCTGTTTTATAACGGTTCATTAATGTGTTCATTAATGACATAACATCTCCGCCTTGTTACCCTTATTTGCATTGAAAATAGATTTTTTTCTTTTCATTTTTAGTTTTAAAGTTACTACATGCAAATACTAGTAAACTCCTCAGTGGTCATCAAGCACTAGCTTGTTTTTAATGACAGGATAAGTCATTTCTGATTTTAGTGGTAATTTTTCCTCCTCTTACGTCCACTGTGTTACAGTTTTTTGTGAATACAGGATGGACTGAAAACGTTCAGAGAAGTTTGGATTTCTACCATAGATTCTTATTTAAGATGAGTTTATGATAATAAATATTAATCCTGTGGTCAGGGAATGCTGTGTCTCCTGGAGAAAACAAAGATGCTACAGGTCTCATCGTGATGCAGACCCTTAAATAAAGATAGAATACGTATGAGAATTTGATCAAATGCAGGACAGTGTGACATCCTCAGCACGAACAATAAAATATAAAAGATAAATAAAAGATAAATAACAGATAAAAAATAAAATAATATTAGAAAAAATAAAATTCACATGGTGTTACTGTGGTCAATTGAAAATAAATAGTGGGAATGTTAACAGAAGAAAGAAAAGTTAAAATCTGTATTTCTAAAGCAGTTTTTAGTTTTTATTAATTTTTCTTAAGAACATTATTGATATTTGATGATGATTTTCTTTCCCCAACAGGATCAAGTAAAAAAATTGAATGGTCTATTTTCAGGACATATTATTATTCATATTATTATTATTTTGTTATATTATAATAATATTATAAGAATAAGAATGTATTATTATTGTTATTATTATTGTTATTATTATTCAAATCTTAAAATTTATTGATAATTTTCAAAGAGAAGGTTAAAACGGCAATCAAATGTACAACTTTTTTGGTAACAACTTTTTTTTCTTTAGAGTAAATCAGAACAATGTACCAAGATTTTCTTAACGTGATGATTTGGATGGACATCCGTGCCTGTTTTCCCTTCACTTTACTGGCCATCGGTTTGTGTTTTATGGTGAGTCATTTAGAAAATAAACGTGATATTTAATTGTTATTCAAACTATACGTATATCGAATTTATATCAAAAACTTTTAAAGAACTTAAAGGCAGACTGTGTAATTTTTGGTCACTAGCGGCGCTAGACCTGTCACTGCCCATATTTTGCTTCTACTAAACATCCAAAATAATACCAAAGATATATGACTATACTAGGAGCAGAGTGTGAACTTACCAGTCTAATTGTAAAGTTAAGAAAAGGCCATTGGTTTTACATCTGGCTTCTTCTTTTAGCGAACAAATAAACTCCTTTCCAATATCGACTCTTGTTTTTCCTCACATATGATGAAAGTTTTTTCTATGCCTTAGCCATGACCAGCAGGACGAAAAAAAAGCAGAGCAAAAGCCTTAGCTTCATGACTATATAAGGTGGTATTTCAATAGGGGAGCCCATCTTGTATTATTGATAGTGTCAAGCGCTGTATATTGGCCTGAGGAATCATTTAAAATAACTCCTTAGTCACAAACTCTGTAGGTCAAAAAGTCCACATTCTGCCTTCGATAAAATAAGTTTTAAGTTCTATATTCCAACATCTAGAAACATCGAAAAGAAGTGCATTTTAATTGACTAAATTATAGAGTATTTAGTTGCATTTACTTTAGTACTTGACTTAAAAGTTTTAATAGTAGTTAGTTATTTCACTGTATGTTTTACTTGAAGAATATTTTTCTGAAGTATTGCAATTATTTCTTAGTTTTATGTAAACTATATCAATAACAAATAACATCACAAAACAATACGTAGAATATTATCTTGGGTATCAAAGAATTCTGTTGGGATCTGGAGTTGTTCCAACTTTCCCCAGCAGAGTGCGCCGTGGGTTCTCTGGGCTGGAGCTCACCAGCACACCTGGAGCTCGTCAGCCCATTAGAGGACCCCTCTACTTAAGCAGATGCCAGACCTTTCTTCGACGCTGCAGTGTTAGCTAAGTTTGGTTAGCGAACCTGAGCCTCTTTGTCTTTTGATTTTGTCCCCTAGAGAAAACTGAATTCTAACCAGCCTTTGTCTTGTCACTCCGAGGAAAACCTGTCTCTCGTGTGAGGCTCTGGGAGAGCTTAACCTGAATCTGCCTGCCTGCCCTAGAGAGCCAAACCTGAAGATCTCACTTTGGAATCCACCTGCTGCTCTTGGAAGGAGAGGTAACCCCTCAATCCAAGGTCTGATCCAACAGTCAGAAGTTAGACGCTGCACCTGCTCAGCACTCTGTCAAACCAACAGTCTCTGGACCCAACCGGTTCCCCCCCTCTGAGAAGAAAGCCAGAAACTCTCCAAGGTATAGTCTGCAAACATATGAAAACTAAACAATGTTTCCAATCCTCCTGGTTAACCAAACTGTCACCTCTGCAGACGCCTGAGAATCCAGCCTGGACCTGTTTCCTGAACGCAGTCTTATTTTGTGCGAACATTTAATAAACTTTTTTAAACTTTTCATCTGTCTCCTGGTAGTGTTCTGCATGTGGGTTTGATTCAGAACCAATCATGACAGAACACTGCGGCCAAACACAAAGCCCAGCAGATCACCTCCGGAGGAGGCTTGAGGAGCAGGACGCTCAAATCCTTGGACATGCCCTCACCATCCGTGAGTTACACAACAAACTTGAATATCAGAACCAAGTCTTGCAGAATTTCGCTGGCTACATGGGAAATGCTAATGCTACGCCTGCAGTCCGTCCTGTTCCGGAACCACTTCCGCCTCTAAGGTCACCATCCGTGACGTCATTTCCTGAGTTCCGTCCGAGTCTCCCTGAAAGATTTTCAGGTAACCAAAAGGAGTTTAAGGGTTTTTTTGTTCCAGTGTCGTTTGCTTTTTGAACACTCCCCTGGCAGTTTTCCTAACGATAGGAAAAAGATTTCCTTTATTCTGTCCCAACTAGCAGGTCGAGCCCTGGAATGGGCGGAGGCAAGACTTTCTTCTGAGTCCAGTTTTCGTTGTACAATTTCCGAATTTTTATCTGACTGTCCCTTTAATTAAACCCCTCAGAGTTTCAGCTATCGATGGAAAGAAACTTCATCAAGTAACTCACCTTAAAATCAATTAAAATCATAAACTGTTTAATCCTGTTATTGTGGAGTACCTGGTTCTGGGTATGTTTAATTACAGGGTACCTTGTCTTTTTTTTTGTAGGTGTTTCTTCATTATCTGGCCACAGCTGCACCTCATCAGACAAGCAAAGGGTTCTGTGATAATCTGTGTTTTGTTTTGGATGCTCTGCATGATCCTTTTTCATGTTTCGATAATTTTTTATCAGAGTTTGATCTTCTTTATTTTTGCTCTAATACCTTCCCCCATCTTCATCTTCTGTTCACTTGGAACCTTAATTTTTCTGCCTGGAGCTACCTCAATATCTCCTGAGGGAAGACGTAGAATCGTGGGGGCTATTTTTCTGTTGGTGCTTAATAACATCCTAACAATTGCTGCACCAGTTATTGTCTTTCTTTCTTATTTACCTTCTATTCCATTGGATGTGTATAAGGTTTTATTGACCTTGTTTCTTTTCAGTCCTTTTATGGATCTGTTTCTGTTTGTCTTCATGCGCAAAGGACCTTTTGACAACTTTCTATCATGTCTCTGCTGCTGTAAAATGGAAACCTCTGCAGTAGATGGTGACAGCAAATTATCTACTTGAGTTGAGCTTAGATAGATAAGTTCATAAACACAAAGAAAAAGATACATTGTCTAAGACTAAATCCAAATGTAAGTTAATCCCTTGTTGCCTGTATATGTAAATAATTATATAGAAATGCCTGTTTGACTGATTTTTACTTTGACAGTTGGCTGCGTGACTGGTGTTTCCTGTTTCCAGCCTGGTAATGTTTTGGATCATATCTTTGCTGAATTGGAAGTAAAGAAAAAAAAGAAACTTGACAGTTTGGCTTTTCACTCAGTTCTGTTTTTTTGGTCCAATGTATTTACTGCTGATTACCTATTATTACTTCTTAAGACAAGAGGACCATGTTTTTTTTATACATTTGTATTTCATCTAAAAATTTCGATTAATAAATACTTTTTTTTAAATGATTGCTCTATTTTAACCACTGTACTATATTTGATCTACAATATGTAATTTATCAATAATTTGAAAGCATCCTGATTACGCAACCAGTCAGAAATTTCCAAACAGTCAGACCATAAATGGGCTGTAAGGTTTTTCTCTGTAACCTAAACACTTCAGTGAAAATAATTTTTTTTTGAGGTAATTTTTCCCTTGATTTTTGATTATATTTACATTTATTTAAAATTGTTTTTTAAAATTTCTTTAAACTGTGCCAACAGAATATTTATCTGAAAGTAGGAATGTTTCGTTTTGATCCTATTTTGTGTGATAAAATGTTAGTTTGAATAGAAGTAATGATGAAATTCTGTAACATTCACTATGCTATACTGTTTAGGGGGACAGAAAGCAGGTGCTTCCCCTCCCTACTCTAGACAAGGGTGAAGGGAAGGTCATGAGAAATAAGGAGTTCACAAAGCCTCTTTCGTGCTATGGTTAAATTTTATGCTCTTATCGTTCTCCCGTCCTGTTTCTGGTGTGAACGGAATATAGTTGTCTGAAATGTTTATCTGAGCAAATTTATGTCCTTTGATGAACTAAAGTGTTTCTCTTGGGAAGATTCAGTGTTCATGTGTGTGTATGCTGTGGATTCTTTTTAAATGTAGGGGTGTGTTTCTGAATGCTTCAGAATCGCACTCAGGTGTATTCAGCTGGTTTGTGCCATTCTCCTCTGCAGGGTAAAATAAAACCTTTTCTTCCTTGCATATCAACTCTCAGTGCTCATTTCTTACTCCACAACCGCTTTCCTCGGAAAAAAAATCAGTTCTAGGAGAATCAAGCCAACAACGCCATACTGTGAAAAATGTATTTAACTATACAGTACCGTTAAATAAAGAGAGATTGATGGATTCACTCAGTCAGCACTTTTTTACCTTGCAAAGTATAACAGAGAACAAGACTACATTCATCCCTTACATGTATGATGTTCAGCCCTTTTCTGACTAGCCAGAGTTTGTCTCCCTTACTTACGATAAATGGAAAGCATTCTGAGTAAAAACAAACTGTTGACACTCTGGTAAAACAGTATTATGTGTCATATCAAGCTCAAAGGCTATGACAAAAACGGGACGCTGATGAGCATATCTGTATCAAAATCATCTATTTAGAAAAAACCCAGGACTAGCGACCACAGCATGTCCGAGGAATGATTGCAGAAATGCTGCTGCCTGCTCCCAACAGATCCCATCTGGTGGCCAAACCAAGCAGGCCATATTAGGCATAGAAACAGCCTTTTAATGGCAACCTGGTGTGTTTGATTATGCAGGCCAACTACTTCCTGAAAGATAAAGAAAGAAAAGAGCAGAGACACCCAGTGGACTTTGGGGTGGTCACGCATTCTATGAATAAACCTTGAGAAACAATCTGGCTTGTTATGGGAATAAGTGTTTTTGGTCACAAACACCCATCACTCAGATATTTTGTGGCCTTGCAGGCAAAACAGACTGAGTAAAGAAATTTTTTAGTGAGTAAAAAGCATAGATCAATATATGAAATGAAAAATAAATAGAAATCACTAAATAAAACTGTATGAATAGAGGAAACTACCCCATAAAACAAGTTTTTCCAGACCTGGATAAAAGACCATCTGAGTTTAACAGGGAAATGTTCCTCCATAAACAAATTGCATCAAACATGACAAATCTATAACAGGTGGGATAAGAGGCATTTGCTTACCATCAGTGACTAAATTAACTTCATGTCAGTTAAGTGTTAATGCAGCGGATTAAGTGAACTCACGACTACAATCAAATACAGCCAAGGTAAGTTTCTTAAAGCGCTCGTTGATTGTGTAAACATTTGTATTTGGAAATAAACTACTTACTTGAATATTTTCAAAGTTCAAACAATGGTAATGATGTATGAAATATCACATAAATTAAGTCATTTACTCTCTTTATAATAGAATACAATAGAACAGAATAGAATGGAATAGAATAGGATAGAATAGAAAATCCCTTTATTGTCTGTTGTGATTTCAAATTCAATGCCCATCCAGGTCTAATGCTATACTAATACTGTGAATAACTGTTATATGCAATTTCTAGCCAGCTGGGATTCATATTTTCTGATACTTTAAGATGTTAATTTCCCTCGCCGGTCAAAATGTAAGAGTTTATAAACAAAAATCATTCAGCACCAAGTCAAACATATTTCAGTCTAGAACTCTTAACTAAAACTAGTGAAGCTAAACTAAACTACTATGTAAAAAGACAAAGGGCAACATGGTTGAAAACCATATTGCAGTTTAAGATGTATTTTGTGTTTGGAAACCAAAGTTTATCTGGAAAAATTTGGGATATGATCAAATTAGCTTTTCACTAATTTAGAGAAATTGGAATGTTTTTAAACCAATTCACAATGCAATCCAATTTCAATTCAATTCAATTCAGTTTATTTATATAGCGCCAAATTCACAACACATGTCATCTCAAGGCACTTTATAGTTCAACAAGATCATACAGTCAAATTGATACAAAGTTTTCTATCTAAGGAAAACCAGTTGATTGCATTGACTCATTGACTCAAATACAATCCCTCACACTAAGCATGCTTGTAGCGACAGTGGAGAGGAAAAACTCCCTTTTAACAGGAAGAAACCTCCAGCAGAACCAGGATCAGTGTGAGCGGCCATCTGCCGCTCACACTGAGCCTGGTGAATAAAAGGTGAATAAAGGTGAACAAAAAATAATTTGCATTAGATGTGGTTAGCAAAAATCTCAGAGGGGACCGCGGACTGCGGCTCTGGGTCAGGAACAGAGGAGCCCGCCGATTGCGGCTCCGGGTCAGGAAGAGAGGAGCCCGCCGATTGCGGCTCCGGGTCAGGAACAGAGGAGCCCGCCGTTTGCGGCACCGGGTCAGGAACAGAGGAGCCCGCCGATTGCGGCTCCGGGTCAGGAATAGAGGAGACCGCCGCCTGCGGCTCCGGGTCAGGAAGAGAGGAGCCCGCCGATTGCAGCTCCACATCAGGGACAGGGGAGTCCGCCGATTGCGGCTCCACATCAGGAACAAAGGAGACCACCGACTGTGGCTCCAAATCCTGCAAGGGAGAAACCGCCCATGGCGGCAAAGGTTCAGTCTCTGAAGAGGCTTGTGATGCTCGCGGAGGACTCTCGGCGGTCAGGGGCACCTGCAGAAAGGTCCTAGGAGGTGTAAAATCACATACCTCGAATTGAAACACCTCTTTAAAGTTCTGCTCAGGGGTCTCTGGACGGCACAGAGCTAACTCAGGGGTCTCTGGATGGCACAGAGCTAACTCAGGGGTCTCTGGACGGCACAGAGCTAACTCGAGTCTCTGGAAGGCACAGAGCTAACTCAGGGGTCTCTGGACGGCACAGAGCTAACTCGGGTCTCTGGACGGCACAAAGCTAACTCGGGTCTCTGGATGGCACAGAGCTAACTCAGGGGTCTCTAGACGGCACAGAGCTGACTCAAGACGGCTCAGGGCTGACTCAGGGGTCTTTAGACGGCTCAGAACTGGCTCAGGGGTCTCTAGACGGCTCAGAGCTGGTTCAGGGGTCTCTAGACAGCTCAGAGCTGGCTTACGGCGACGCCGTCTCTTAAGTCGGGGTTCCTTAGAAGCTGGGCTAATGGGTTCACAGACTGACTGTGGCAAAAGGCTAACTGGTGTGCAAGTGGGTTCAGGTGCAGGTTTAGCTGAAATGCGAACAGGCTTAGGAGTTGGACTAGTTGGTTCATGATGAGGTGACAAGAAGGGGAACAGATCATCTCGATCCCCGTAATAAAAGTTCCAGAGGTCTGACTCATGGATTACAGGAGCTCTGACTGTTTGGGTTGTGACTTGTGGTTTGATTTTAAGCTTCTTAATGGATGGTGCTAACTGATGATCATGTAAGTGGTGGCTGAACTGGACTGAACTGGGCAGAGATGGACTGAACAGGGCTGTACAGAGCTGTACTGGGCTGGACTGGACTGGACTGAACTGGGCTGAGCTGGGTTGGACTGGGCTGAGCTGGGTTGGACTGGTTTCCTAGACCTGGGTTTGACTCTTGTGCATAGTCTGTGATCAAGATATAAGGTTGTGTGAATGAGCTCTTCCAGGGTTTCAGGTTCATCTAGGGTTGCTAGTTTGTCCCTAATTTCTTTGTTTAGTGCGTTGCGGTAGATATTTTTTTAGCATAGCATCAGTCCAGCAGGAAGTCTATTGAAAACTCCTCTACAGTTCTATTCCCTTGTGAAAAGTTAGACAGACCCTGAGACTGAGCAGAATTATCGGAGAATACTAGAGTGAATTCGTTTAAAAATTGTTCTAGAGTACATGTAATACTGGATTCAGGAGAAAAATGGGTCTCTTTCCATTCGTGGGCTTTACCGGATAATTGTGAGAGAATAAAAACTATTTTTCTCTCGTCGTCAGGGAAACTAGACGGATAGAGTTCAAAAAATTATTTGCATTGCCACAGAAAACTTTTACACTGACTAGATAAACCAGAAAATAGTGACGGACGGAATTCCGGAAGTGACGAAACGGACTCCGGAACCGGCAGTTGAGCTGGCGTCGTGTTAGCGTTTCTCACGTTGCCTGCTAGTTTGTTCTTTTAACTGAAAACTGGTATTTAACTCACAGAGGGTCGAGTGGAGTTCATGGATCTGAGCAGCTTGTTCCTCAAGCCTCCTCCGGAGGTGATCTGCTGGGTTTTGTGAATGGCCGGAGTGTTCTGTCATGATGGGTCTCTAGTGTTTAAACCCACATGCAGAACAGCACAGGAAACGAAGTAAAAGTTTAACAGTTTATTAATGAGAAGCACACAAGAATAATAATGAACTGGTTCTGGTACTGGTCCGGGACTGGAATCACTGAGTATCTGCAGAGATGGATAGTTTGGTTAGCCAGGCAGCGGTGATGACTTGTCAGGGGTTAGATTCAGGTTTGTACCTTGATGAGGTTCAGACTGATCGATGGAGAGAGGGAACCGGTTGGGTCCAGAGACGGTGGGTTCAGCAGAGAGCTCAGCAGCAGCAGCGTCTAGCTTCAGGCTAATGAGGTTCAGACCTTGAGTTGATGTTCTAGCTCTCCCTTGAGAGCTGGCTGGGGAATGGCTTCCTAGGGCAGGCAGGCAGGTTTCCAAGCAAAGCTCCTCCAGAGCTACAGACTTCAGTCAGACTTTCCTGTGAGCAGAGAAGACAGAGGCTGGTTAGAATCTGGTTACTCTCCAGAGCAGACAGAGATTCTATGTGCAGGCTGAGGATCAGGTTCTGCTAACCAAAACTGGTCAACACTGGTCAACAGCATCATTGGAGATTTGTTAGTGAGTCCAGATGTGACGATTTGTGTGGAACAGTCCCACTTTCCTCACTTCTGTCCTGCCATGCCACAAATCGAAGCAATGTCCTGTATTTGACAGGACCTTGCAAGTGAAACAGAATGAGTAAAAATATTTTTTACTAAGTAAATAGCCTAAATCAATATATAAAATGAAAAATAAATAGAAATCAATATTTTCCGACCACATGCAATGTACAGTTAAATTTCACCGCAGTGGAGGAGGAAATAACTAAATTAAACTGTATGAATAGGGGAAAGTACCCCATAAAACAAGTTTTTCCAGACCTGGATAAAAGACTATCTGAGTTTAACAGGGAAATGTTCCTCCATAAACAAATCGCATCAAACAGGACAAATCTATAACAGGGTGGATAAGAGACATTTTTTCCATCATGACATAATACATTATATTAGTTGAAAACCATCTCAGTTTCTTTTCATTTATCTATTTAGAGATATGCACATAGCATTAAATATATATTTAAGCTATTATATTTCAGAAAAGTAAGTCTCATATTTTCTTTTACCTTTAAAACTTATACATGGCTGTTTTCCCAGCAGGATGGGACTCATCAACACGGGCAAAAATGACAGCTGTAGCGAAACCTTTCACAAGACTGATGATCATTACATGAAAGTAGTGTACTTCTCTATCATCGCAGAAAATCCTCTTGAGTTTTTCAGAGACTCCAGCAACATAAGGGATTGTGATGTTTATGTATTTAATTTTCTCACTGCTATCTTCTGCTGCGTGTCTTTTGGATTTCCTTGCTGATTTGATAAACGGCCAGTTTGGATATCCACAGTTTTGAAGAAAAACTTTGATGTGTTTCTGTTCTTTGTGCTTCCCTTCTGTTTTAGTAGGGACATGTTCTGCCCGGTGTTGTAAGGTTCTGATGACTGAGAGTTTGTGTTCCAGTGGGTGAGTCAAAAAAAAAGATACTGGTCTGTGTGAGTAGGTTTTTCTATACACTTCAATGTTTATAATATCTTTATTCACTTTCTGCTGTTATTAATGGCATTGGAAAATCCCCAACAGCCTGGTAGGCCTTAGAACCCTTTTACATGAATTTTCAAATAGGATCATGATGCACTGAATTCATAGGACGTAATCATTCCTTCACTTGTCTCTTCATGTTGAAGTATATGCAGAAATATCATCTTACCTTCCCAGATGACAATGAAGTTACCTATCGGGCTCCCAGTTATTATATTTGCATGGCTTCAAATTAATGCTTAATTTCCCTCATTCATGCTCCTCTGAATTTGAATAAGTCATGTTCCTCCATAAACAAATCACATCAAACAGGACACATCTATAACAGGGTGGATATGAGGCATTTGTTTACCATCAGTGACTAAAAGATCTAACCCTGATAGTGTATTTCCACATCCATAGTGTTTTGGATGAAAACACAACTGTGAAGATGGGAAGCTGAATCAGGAAAGGACGACAAGATTTGCTTTTAATTTTTTGTCCTTTTTTGTTACAGTTAACAGGCATATATATATATATATATATATATATATATATATATATATATATATATATATATATATATATATATATATATATATATATATACAAATATATATTGGTTCTAATTTCTGTTTATAATGTCTTTATTCACTTTCTGCTGTTATTAATGGCAATGGAAAATCCCCAACAGCCTGGTAGGCCTTAGAGCGCTTTTACTGGAATATTCAAATAGGATCATGATGCACTGAATTCACAGATGATATCTTTTAGGTGTACTTACTCACTACATCGTCTCCAAACCAAAACGTACTAACTAAATCAGGAAGTTAACTATGTGATTGGCAATAAGGAGGGCAGAGACAGAGGACACTGAGTTTATTGAAAAAACATGCTTCTGTCCAGGTTAGCTCTGGGAATGATGATACTACGGTAACAGAAACAGTGGTTGAGGAAACTATCTTTGCGAAACAGAAAACTCAGAGTTTCCCTGATTTCAGGTTTAGGAAATTTAGAGTTTTCAGTAAACCTGCTTTGTAAAACCGTTCTCTTTCAACACAGAACTGCAGTCAGCATCCATGTCTTCTGCTGGGGGCCTTAGCACCAAGGACGTAATCATTCCTTCACTTCAATAAAACATTCTAATTGCCGCTTTTTCTCAGTGTGTCTCTCCAGGTTGAAGTATATTCAGAAATATTATCTTACCTTCCCAGATAACAGTGGGGTTACCTATTGGGCTGCCAGTTATTATATTTGCATGACTTAAAATTATTGCTTCATTCATGCTCCCCTGAATTTGAATAAGTCATGTTCCTCCATAAACAAATTGCATCAAACAGGACAAATGTATAACAGGGTGGATAGGAGGCATTTGTTTAACATCAGTGACTAAATGAACTTCGTGTCAGTAAGTGTTTATGCGGCAGATGAACTCAGGACTGCAATCAAATACAGCCAAGGTAAGTTTCTTAAAGTGCTCATCGATTGTGTAAAGATTAGGATATAAACTACTTACTTGGATATTGTCAAAGTTCAAACACTGGTAATGATTAATGAGATCTCAGATAATTGAATTCATTTACTCTCTTTATAATAGAATAGAATAGAATTGAATAAAATAGAATAGAAAATCCATTTATTGTCTGTTGTGATTTTATAATCAACGCTCATCCAGGTTGGATGCCATGCTATGGTGGGAATAACTGTTATATTCAATTCCCAGCCAGCTGGGAATTCATATTTTCTGATACTTTAAGACATTCATTACCCTCCCTGGTAGGGGTGGTAAATATCTTATGTAATCAGACATTATTTGGGCTGTTATATACTGTTTATGAACAAACGCCCTACTAGCTGTGTATTAGAACAATAAATTAAGAGTGATTCAAGCACTAATCATGGTCAAACAGTTATTTCTGCACATACATGGAATAAATAAACCACAACTTCTGTTCAAAATATAAGAAATTATTAACAACAATCACTCATCTCCAAGCCAAACATAATTCAGTTGAAAACTCTTACCTAAAACTAGTGAAACTCAAGTAAACTATACTACTATGTACAAAGAGGAAGGGCAACATGGTTGAAAACCATTTCACAGTTTAAGATGGATTTTGTGTTTGGAAACCAAAGTTTAACTGGAAAAATTTGGGATATGATCAAATTAGCTTTTCACTAATTTAGAGAAACTGTAATGTTTTCAGACCAATTCACAATGCAATCCATGAGGTGAATAAAAAATAATTTGGCCAAATATTGTTTTATTAAATGATTTGCTTAATCAATAACCTTCTGTCAAATGATTATTTACCCTCTTTGAAATAGCTAGCAGTGAATAGACATCAGGATTCCACTAAATGATTCTTGGTCATACTGAAATGAAATGAAATTTTATTCGAACATGATACAAATATAAAGAAAATAAAAAAGTGCACAGTAACAAGAAGTGCATAAAAAAAGAGAAAAAAAATACAGATTTTTGTTTCAATTAACATATCATGCTCAAAATGGGGTAGGAAGAAGTGAAAACTTATTAACTCCTACCCCCTAAACACTTGAAAACGTACAGTCCTACTGTTATTACAAAAAACAAAGTCAAGTGAAAGTCAAAGTGGCAGTCAGCAGTTACTAATATTTACCTAAACATTTCCTTTTTATGCTGGTTTGTCTTGGTAATGAAAATGTAATGAGCATCTGAGGAACACAAGAACACTAATGTCATATCAGTGCTTAAACCGTTAATGAAATGAAGCTTAAGCAAGAGCTCAAAATTTTATAACTGTAACATAGCAGAGCATGCAGTCCCTCCTGTAAGCTTTGTCTTTACCCATCAGTAAACACATGAAATGATCAATATCATCAAAAGTTTAAAAAAAAAATTCAACAGCTGTGGATATTTTTACAGTAATGGATATGTCAAAACCAGAAGGAATACCAGAGATATTAAAAAAATAAATAAATAAATGACAGCAGCATGTTATTTAACTGACTAAGAAGGAAACTGCAAAAATAAGCATCAATCAGGAGCATCTTTATTAGAAATGTTCACATCTAATGCTGCTTCTTAGCTAATTTCTTAAGAAAATTAAGGGGAACATTATTAGAGATGGAGAAAGTTTCTTCTTTGTCTTGTCTTGAACTTAAACAGCTTCGCTAGAGATTTGTTAGGGAGTCCAGATGTGACGATTTGTGTGGAACAGTCCCACTTTCTCACTTCTGTCCTAATATGCCACAAATCCAAGCAATGTCCTGCATTGGACGGGTTGAAATCAGAAATACAAATCAGGGAAAAAAATGAAAATATATATTTTTACTGGTCCTTTCCCTAAATGTGAACAAAGCAGAGCAGTTGGACAACTAGAATCACTGACAATAATGATTATTTAATTTATATTTCTGGAAATTGGAAAGGCTGTTTTTAGTGTTTCTTGATAAGTTATACAAGTGATGGTTTGCCTATATTCATGCTACATAACAGTAAGATAAAAATGAAAAAAATAAATTTTAAGAAAAAAAAAAGCATGTAAATGTGATCTTTGTTTTGGGCCCTCTGTCGTGTACCTTGCCACATTTGGCATTGCTGGCAGGATCCATGTGCTATATAAGAAAAAAATGATCTATGCATTGGAAAATGGGTGTGACAGCCTTAGTGGAGTACGAGGATGTGCTAGGGAAAGAGATGTGTGGACTCCTGCCACCAACTCATTTTGCATCTTTACTACGGCCAAGGGGATATCCCTTTGGGTGACAGTGTGCATCAGTTTCACCCATGAGTCTGGGGATCAAATCCTTCCTGGGTTCTCTATTGTGTTCTTTGCCATGTTAGAATCAGATCAGATGAAAGAATAAAAAAAAATCCTATAATAACCTGTTAAAGGAAGACTGGAGTAGGGTATTTGTGAAGTATGTAAATGTGACTTATGAAACATTTTTACAAGTATTAAAGTCATTACATGATAAGGATAGCCCAATATTAGTGTGTCATAACAATAAAAAACACGATGTAAAACCCTGGATGATCAAGGGACTGGTAAAATATTGGGAAATGAAATACAAGATATATAAATGAATTAGCAACATTACTACAGCAAGCTAAGCAAGACGTATACAATTCTATGTTGATAGAGAGAAAAAAAAACATTGAAAATATTGAATAGTATTGTAACACCTAACTATACTCAATGTCCTGATACATTCTTTAATGGAATAACATTGACAAAGGTAGATTATTCTTACATTTGAGTAAGTAAAACATTTATTTATGACGCACCTTTCAGAGACATTGAGGGTCACAAAGTCATAATATTAACAATTATCACCACATACATATAGTTTAATATTCACAGAAAGAACAGCCGACACACTGGAGTTGTTAAAAACCTTTGTAAAAGAGATACATTTTGATCCCACTCTTAAAAGCATCCAATTAATCAAGAGAACTTAACAAGAGCAGATCATTCCTCAGCCTTGGTGTAATGGCCTGGAAGGAGTGACCCCCTCAAGTCAAAACGAGTGCAAGGGACGATGAGAAGATTCTGATTCATTGAGTTGAGCCTTTGAGAAGGCATATATACGACTACAACAGGGCTCTGATGAATGGGGGAGCCTGAACATAAGGCGCTTTAAAAGTCAGCACAAGGATTTTAAGTGAAAAACCAATGAAGGAGATTTAAGGAGAAGGAGAGATATTAAAATCTCTGTCCCTTTCAAATATTCTGTTTTGTTGGGTTTATTTGTTACTTTGAAATGTAATTACATATTTATGTGTATGTGTTTGGTTATTTGTAAGTGTGTAATTCTGTGCCTCCTGTGATTTATTATCCAGGGTTAGCAAACTGAAGTATAAATTATTACATCCATCATGACATAATACATTATATTAGTGCAAAACAATCCCAGTTTCTTTTCATTTATCTATTTAGATATATGCACAGAGCATTAAATATATATTTAAGCCAATATATTTCAGAAAAATAAGTCTCATATTTTCTTTTAACTTTAAATCTTATACATGGCTGTTTTTTCCAGCAGGATGGGACACATCAATGCAAGCAAAAATGACAGCTGTAGCGAAACCTTTCTCAAGACTGATGATCATTACATGAAAGTAGTGTACTTCTCTATCATTGGTGTTGGAATTTTTGTGACGCTTGCAGCTCTGTCTGCTGTTTTCTCAATGGTGAGTACCTTGTGGCCATAGTTTCCTTTTCTAAATGGATATGTCTGATAAATGAAACATTTGGTTAAAGATGAAAGTAAACAAGCAGCTGTTTTGTTACGGAAACTTCTTTTTTTTGCAGTTGAAAAAAGACAACGGTGCTCCGGTTTTCATAATCAACCTTCTCATTTCGGACCTTATTCAGCTCAGCACCATGACTGCTCTGTTACTACCCAATGCTGGCTCTATAACCATGTACACCTACTTTTTAGGTTTGATGATCAGTGTTGGATTCATGATCTGTATCTCAATAGAAAGGTAACTTAGTGTTTTACTGCATTTCTAAAGTCTTATCACTTGTATCTCGCTAACTTTCCAAAGATGTGTTCGTTGTGTTTCATTTCAGGTATTTGCTGATCGCCAAGCCATTATGGTACAAGTTCAAGCGAGACATCAAAATGACTGTGTTGATCTGTGTCTTTGTCTGGGTCTTTCCTCTTATTCTAATTCCCAATTTCTATTTGTTTCTCAATTGTGAGATCAGATTTATAATCGGTGTTATTCTCCTCATCCCCTTTCCCTTCTTCATCTTCTTCCTATTTGGGACTGTTAAAGCCCTTTCTACATGTGTCAGTGTCCCTGCTGTTGAAAAAACAAGAATTGTTCTCATTCTGGTAATAGTTTTGCTAATGTACTCAATGCTTTTCCTGCCTATTATCATTTTATTCATATCAGACAAAACTAATCGAAATTCACATCTTGAACGTGCAGCCCCAATTTGTGTTTTTCTTAGTCCTTTGGTAGACTCTGCTATGTATATTCTAATGAAAAAAGATGTCCTGGAGAATATTTCTTCCTTATGCCATTGCTGCAAAAATCCCACCAATCAGCAGACTAACAGTAACGATGAGAGCAACATGTCAGTAATTGAGACGGTCTAAGATTTCAGAATATTATCTGGACTTTGATGCCTAAAATCCATGACAACATAAACTATACTACTAACAATTGCCCCATTAAATCTGATATTGTATTCAGGTGGAGAAGTTACTTCTAAAGACCATGAAAATAAGGGAAATAATGGGTGGCTCTCAGTTAATTCTTGTAAGCCTTGTAACATCCAAGAGGGGTGTCAGCAAATCTATAGCTACAGATCCAGCCAAACTTTAAAGAGATTCCAGCTTAACCAAGGATGGTGCTACATAGGATTCTCAATTAGATCCGTAAATGCACTGGTAAGGCAAGCAAGTTTATTTAGCACGTTTCAGCAGTATGAAAAATCAAAATGCTGCATATGAGAAGTAAACAAACAGAACATTGTAGTGGCACCAAAGCATTTCAAATTATTATAAAGAATAAAATTATTAATTTAAGCAAGACATCCATCCATCCATCTTCTTTTGCTTGTCCGGGGTCATGTCGTGGTGGTAGCAGCTTTATTAGGGAGACCCAGACGTCCCTCTCCCTAGCCACTTGGGCCAGACCTTCCGGGGAGATTCCAAGGTTCTTTTGGTCATCTCATCGATATTATATACAGTAAACAATGATTGATCAAAAAAATAAAGGAAGAGTTTACCATTTTAAACATGTTATTTATTCGTCATCCTGCCGTTTTCATTCTGTGCTTTGTGATGTATTGTAGTTCATTGACACAATTCAAACAGATGAATATTTTTTATTCCATAGTCTCTGCAACTGATCACATCACTAATTTGAGTAAAACTATTTGAAATGACCAGCAGCATTCATCACCTAATGGCTCATCCAGTCAACCTGGAGATATTAAAAAGACTTACAGTGCTGAAAGACTTAGCCTAGAAAAACATTTATGCATCAAAGGTTAGAAATTCAACTGTTACTGCATCCGCCAGCAGCGCATCCACTACTTCAACTACTTCGTACAGTTTAATTGTTCTTTTTTTATCTCTTTTTCCCATTTTATATTCTAATTCATCCCTTTCATTTTAATCAACCTTCTCTGTTTTGTTTTGGTAGTGACCCAGATGCAATTATTTTTGTTAAACTGTTGTATTCATAGTTATTATTGTAGGCTAGTGATTTAATTTCCAATACATTGTATTCAATTAAAACGCTATAAAGACCTGTTAAACTGCCTCATGGCTCATGATTTGCATCCTGGTCCAGAGCAGAAAAGTCAGCTGGTGTGTGGGCATCCCTGTCATTTATGCTTTTTGGTTGTAAACTGGGTTTACTGGCAAAATGTTGTATGCAGAGTAATAATGATAAAAAGGAGGGAAAGTTATCAGGAGCGTCCAGAAATATGATTGTATGAATATGTTTTAGTATCTATCATGATTCTGCCCTTTCTGGACTTTTTGGTTCAGCTTAAGTTTTCACTTTGGGTTTTCGGGTATTTTGATTTATATTATTCTGTGTTTTCTAAGTCATTGGTTTTATTCCCATTTAGTGTCTTCCAAGTTATTCTTTAGTGATATTTAAGCCCTGTTTTATTTCTTGTTTACTCTCTGTTGTCCCCTTGTGCCAGTCTCCTTTCCCCTACCTCCATTCAAGATCCTTCTGTCCTCCCAATTAGTTGATTACTTCAGTTATTGTTCTGTATAGCATATAAACAGAACAATGGATGGAGTTAACGTTTGCTGATGCTGATGAAGGTTCTCAGTCATCCAGGTCAAAGTCATTCCGTAAAAATTCAAAAAATATCCACTGGACTTGGTTTTCAAGATTTGAAGACGTTTCGCCACCTCTCCAGGAAGCTTTCTCAATTCAAATGTCTGGATCCGCAGTGAGTTTGAGTCTTATATTACAGGCTAACGATGGAACTAATGACCCATTCATCGGTTATCATTGCATGTTTCCAAGCGATACAAGGCGTTGTCTATATAAGACTCAAACTCACTGCGGATCCAGACATTTGAATTTTAATTTTTACGGAATTAACGTTTGCTGGATTCTCTTCATCCCTTAATTACCTCATTCCTCCATTCCTTTTCTTTATTCCTCCCTGTGTCTCCTAGTTTTTGATTCTAGTTTTTGGTTCCTGAGTTTCTTGTTGATTGGCTCTGGATTATGACCTCTGCATTTTTACTTCTTCATCAAATTATTCAAGAAAAAATCTCTTCCTCTTTATCTCTTCATGCGCATCCTCAACAACTATCCACTAATCCTGAGTGTGTTGGATGCAAGCAGGACTCTGAAGAGGGGTGTCATGATGTTACAAAGTTCTGACCCAAATGCAGAGAACCGAACAGAGAGACCAGGGAAAAGGTTTTACCGGTTTTATTGAAGAAGTTAAACAGAGGGAGAAGTGTTGCTCTGAACATTGCTCAACCGGAACTGTAAAGTAAGGGGAGGACACAGCGGTTAATTCAGGCTCAGTGCGGAATTTGATTAATGAACTTGGAGAAGAGGATTTGGTTGCCAACTCACGTTTCCAGAGAAGTGGTTGAATCCTTGACTCCTGTCTGTGTGCCGTGGTTCCAGTGTTTGTCGAATTTGGTGGAGGGCAGAACAGGGTTAACCAGAATGCGGTTGTTAGTTGGTGAACAGAGAAACTTACCGCCACTCAGATTTCCTGCTTTACTTGAACTGGTCATAGTGTAGAATAATCCCTTCCTCAGTGAGAAGCTCGAACGATCTCTTGGGGAAAGTGGATCCAAACCTCCTGTTTGAACCCCAGCTCAGTTTGAAGCTCAGTTGATCCTTCCAAGGAGAGAGGGTTCGAGAAAACCGGTTTGCAGGATGACTTCCTGCTGAGAGGCAAAGACAAAAAACAAAGTTAAACTCAGGTTGACAAAAACTCAGTTTGACTCCGCAAAACTTAGCTTGGCTAGAGTACCCTAAACTGGCAAACACTCTGGCGTTGAGTTAATGGCAGTCAGCAGCTTAAGAACTCTCCGTTTAAAGGAAACCATCAGCAGGTGTGTGAGGAGGCGGACCAGAACCAGGCGCCTCGTGGTGGATGAAGGGAGACAAACACAGAAAAACAAACACTAAGACAGGAGTCCTGACAATGGGAGGCTGAGTCAGGAAAGACATCTAATTTTTTTTGTTTTGCCCTTTTTTGTTTTGGAATTGAAAAAAACTATAAAAGGCATATTTTTTGTTTCTAATTTCAGTTTATAATATCTTCATTCACTTTCTGCTGTTATTAAATGCATTGGAAAATTTGATAGGCCTTAGAAAGCTTTCACTGGGGACTTCCAGCATGGTTGCCACAACAACATAAAATTTGAACAGGATCCTGGTGCACTGAAATCACATCAAGTTTTTTGAGGTGTACTTAGTCGCTACACCATCTCCCAACAAAAGAAAGTTGTGAGAGCAAACATAAATTTTGACCTCTTTTAACAAGGAACTGCAATCAGCATCCATGTCTTCTGCTGGGGTCTGAGCACCACAGAAGTATGCGCAAAAAGGTCAGCTTACCTTCCCAGATAACAATGTTGTTACCTATTGGGCTACCAGTTATTATATTTGCATAGCTTCAAAATATGTATTCGCTTACGGTTACACACCTCATTCATGCTCTATTAAATTTGAATATGTCATCTATAGACAGAGTAAACCAGACAGATTAAACAATATTTAGGTCATCACCCGCTTCCAATGTTCAGTGACATTTTGTACTGACTAATTTAAGATTATTTGTGTTCTATAGCAAGTAGATCTTTAACCATAAAAGACAACTTTCTAGATATGAAGAGCACATTTTTCTTGTCTCTTATCTTCACTGCCATGATACAGTAAATTGCAAATAAAATTGTGAAATTTACAGTTATATCAGCCTTGTGTACATTATGTAGATTGAGGAATTGATTTTGGATAAACAATTTGATAAAAGAGCATTTAGCTAATAAACAGAGGATTCTGAAACTGTTAAAATCATCAGGGCAATTCAGTTTCAATTTAGTTCATTTATATAGCGCCAATTCACAACATATATGATCTCAAGGCACTTTGCAGATAAAAATAAAAAAGATTATAAAATAAGATGGGTTCAAAGTCGGGACGCAAACCTAATTCAATATTCAATGACTTTTCATGATAGTTTATTCCCTCAAATATCAGAGCCTTAAACTTAAGCTATTAGTCTTAATTTTCCCTATATCAATAACTTAATCCCAACAAGAAGCTAATTTAACTATCAAAGCTTTTCTTAAACAGAACATATATACAAACCAGTTATCTATTGGACCTTATTATACATTTCCAAACACAGTTTTAATTTTTATTTTAAGATCTTTTTCACTCTTCTTGATAAATCATACACCTGGTTCAACTATGTAAACAAGAGATTCCAATGAACATGTGTAGGCCCACACATTGCCTTTGGCTCTGTCAAACTGTTTTAGTCATTTGAAGCAGTGGGTGCTGTTGTTCAACCAACCTAGACTTAATTCACATCTTAGTTCTTACACCAACACCTAAACAAAGAGCATTTGTACGTATTGGAATCAGACATTGGCCCCCACTAGAGCACTCAGTCCCCACAATGTGCTATAATTTACGGAAAATGATCCCAACGATATAAGAAATACATCGTGGGGACACTATTGCAAGATTAATTCCATGATCAGTAAAAAAAATTTGTTGTTGTTTTTCATTCAGTAATATTTTTACCACAACCCCCAGAAGAGATCAATGCTTTATAAAAATCAAGTTATACAAGATAAGTTATTCCATGCTTTCAAATAAACCACTCAGCTTGGGGAATTATTGTTTGTTTTAGATTTTCCCATTAGCTGATATATTAACAACAACAATACTTTAATGGATAAATTCCATTAAAAGCCACAGAGAAATCAATAGTAAGTATTCTTTCAGACTCAAAGGCAGTACTACATAATAAAGAATAATTTTGAACAGCAATGTCCAATCCAGCAGAACAGCTAAATAAACAAAAAAGAATCTAAAAGTTATTTACATGTGTATAATATTTTGAAAGAAATTAAATCATATTAATCTTTCTGTGATTTAATGTCGACCCGCAAAAATACATTATTTTGACAGCAAGACAAGACACCTGGGAGCAGATAATTTACATTTCTAAAACTGTTCTGTTTGTTCATTTGAGAACATGCAATCTATGTACCTACCCATTTGTTAATGTTTTCCCACATATTAAGTTTTGATAAATTCAACAGGTCACAGAACAATCCAGTCTGTCAGAATCCAAACCCACTTGGTTGTAAAAGAATAAATATGTGTTAATAAATGAGAAAGAATATATAAGATTGGACTGCTATCTCAGAATACCCAGCTCCACACAGTAGAAAGTTAAACATGTCAAAAAGGTGCAGAGGAGATTTTATATAATTAAAAAAAGTTTTTGCCATAGATGTAGAGTTATCTGAAAAAGCAGTTTACTCAGTCACACTTTATATGTTTAGGTTTAAAGCTCTTCTTTGTGCCTATATTTACTATATATACTTTGTGCCTGGAGCTGAAAAAAAGTATTTTGTTTTTTTTTTATCTTTGAGCCCAAGGACAAAATATTACTAAAAACATTTTTATGATATTCATAAATGAAAATAAATGATTCATAAATTGCTGGAGAAAAACCCCTGTGAGCTGATGCAACGGGTTACAGGTGGGTACACGGCACAGCAAGTAAAGGTCTTAGGGAGTACATTCACTATTAGACACAGTGCTACAAAGACTTTGCCCCTTTTTCTTGGTTGGCTTCTTCCAGCTAAGTCAGTTGATTAGCTTTTTCCTTTCAATTCGGCAAATAGCTCTGTAATTCAGACCCTTGAACTGTACTGATCAATGCAGCCTTGCAACATTAAATAGACTGCTGTTCACTGATTGGACATGGCCAAGTTTGGCATGAGGTTGGCAGCAAAATGATTTGAAGAATTTAAAAGGTTTCTCAGAGGTAGATAATTTCAATCAAACTCTAAAGTCTTTATGGTCATGTGACGATATGCATTTTGTGCTGAAACAGTCTATGAAATGGGCCAGCGGTTTCTTTGAGTTCTAGTAGGGACATTTGGTGTCTTTTTGAAAGTTTTTTTTTTATCTAATGTTCATTATAAATTTTTATTATGGAAGTGGAGCAAACAGTGCATTCCTTGGGTACAAGGGCTTGGGTACTTGCTTTTTCTTAACTTGTTTAGCAGAAAAAAAGGTCTGAAACTTCAGTGCTGTACTTTGCATGTAAAGGCTCTGATTTATCAAAAACAATCTTGCCGTGTAAACTTACAGTCACTCACACCAAATCTCAAAATTGCATAAGCAAATTTTGAAAAATTATGAAACAGACTGAGATGGAGAATAGAGCCAGATGAAGTCCTCACAGACATTCAATACCACTTTATATTAAGCATTAATCAAAAAAAGTTATTTATCATAAGCATCCACTGTAATTCATACTTGCAATGGTGAACCATAACCATACATGAAGACTTGTAAAATAAATTAAAAGACTAGTTTCCCAAATCATTAATCAAAGGCAGTGCAATATTTAAACATTTTCTCACCACCACTTTGGAAATGGGAGTACTAGGCAGGAACAGTTCTTCAAGGATTATTTTTATGGCCCACGATAATGACCTTTTAATCAGCCAATCCCAATTTATAAGCCAAATGACAATCCATGCCGAGGTCAGAAAAACAGTTCAAGTTTTGTAAGCTGGCAATATCCAGAAATCAGTCCAGAACAGACAAAACCAACAGAGGAGACAGGGGCAAAGCAAAAACTCGGGAGTCCCAAAGGCAAAAACAGGACAGAAAATCAGAACAATATTAAGAACACCAGAGTTACTCTAACAAAATAGCCCAATAATCTGGCACCAATGGCAGGCAAGCAGCATAAATAGCAGTGTGAACCAGGTGGACAAGGTGAACGTAATGAACAACTGGGCCAATTAGACAGGTTAAAAGAGTAAACGATCAAAACAACCATTCAGTGCATATATTGCAGTGATCAGTAAAGTAGCAGTAAATTTAAACCGGCAGCTACTTTTCATTTTATTTTGAAGAGTTATAAGCCTTTATGCTGCGTTTACACCGGGCGCAGCTGGCGCGACAGAAGCAGCGAGTTTACATGCAAAGTCAATGGTTGACGCGCGTCAAGGCGCAGCAAAAGGTCCCGCGGCGCGTTTTGAGCAGCAGGCGCACCGCGTCTGAGCAGCGTTTAAGCATCTGACGCGCCGCAAACGCGCTGCTGCTCGAGATGGAAAAATAGAATTTTTGCTGCTCGACTCACCGCGTCGAGCAATCACACAAGCTGATCTGGGAGCTGGCTGGGAGAGAGACACAGCGCTGATGACACAGACAGCTCTGATTACTCCTCTTAAACAGTTTATTAACGCATAATTAACTTAAAATATATACATCTGCCGGCAGAATATGTTCGCTTTTATTATTCTGGTGCCTGCAGATCGGATTATTTAGATGAAAAACACCTACCAGCCACCGCGGTAAACCGCGAGGAGGCGACAAGGCCAGAGGCTGCTGATGAAGGGATTCCTTCTGTCGGCGCATCGCCGGTATGTGGGGGTCTGAGCGGCTCCGACAGAAATAACATTGGGAGGCAGGATTGTAATCTGGATGAACTGACTGCACTGATTAAGTTTTCAGGTGGATTTTCTCACTTAAAAACATATTAAAACTACTTTATTCCCACTGATCACGGCAAATATAGCTGCAAGGCAGAGAAAGGATAGAGTAGCTCCGCCCAACGCGCGTCAGACCCACTTTTGCACCGTGCAGCCAGAGCAGCAAAGTTGCTTCAGCCGCGCATCAGAACTAACTGGTACAAGCAGCAAAAATGAAGCAGCAGACGCGATTTTGCTGCTTTTGCTGCATCCGGTCTGAACGTAGCATTAGACATGCTCAGCTTAAAAGTGCAACAAACTTATAACCTTACAAAGTGTTACTTTGTAAGGTTATAAGTTTGACACAACATAGTGTTTAAATCAACACAGAGTCAATGCAATCAACTGGTTTTCCTTAGATAGAAAATTTTGTATCAATTTGACTGTATGATCTGGTTGAACTGTAAAGTGCCTTAAGATGACATGTGTTGTGAATTTAGCGCTATATAAATAAACTGAATTGAATTGAATTGAAAATGGAATTGAATTAAATATTGTGTTCCTCTTTGCTAGATAAAAAAATGCAAATCTGCTTAGCTCCTCAGAGTACACTGACTCACAGTTACAGGTAAAATCTAACTCATATTTGTGGTTTTCTTATTTAACAGAAATTTACCAGACTGCAACAGTTCTAGAGATCACAAGTTGCGGAGGTATGAAAGTCATGCAGAGGTGACTTTCCTATTAGTTTCTCTAGCATCATCATATTAATCGAGATCTTACTGCCTCGTGTTTTTCAGCAAAGCACAGACACATATGAAACATTTAATAAGATCTCGGAAATATTTTAGTATGACTCAGCTGCAGAGCCAGCCTTGCAGCCGAGGGAATT